>NC_142936.1:79993170-80023170 GCF_046866305.1 Octopus bimaculoides | reverse complement strand
CAGAACAAAATATATTAAAATCATTTGTACATCGTATAAAAAGGGTCGTAAATATCCCAGATTTGCGAGGCAGTGAGCTGGCACAGTCGTTAGCGCGCCGAGCAAAAATGCTTAGAGATATTTTGTCTGTCTTTAAGTTCTGAGTTTAACTTCCTCCGAGGTCGACTTTGCTTTTTGGGATCGATAAAATAGTAAGTACCAGCTGAGTGCTGAGGTCGATGGAATCGATTTACCTATCCTCTGAAATGACCGACGCGTGTTAGCGATTCTGACAGCTTGCCGCCTTAAAAAGCAGTGAACGTCATATTAGTGACAAAATGAGAGAAGACAAATCGGGGATACCTGAATAGATTTGTCAGAAAACGAGCCATTTCTAGGGAATAAAATCCTCTATAGTAGTAGAAGAAAGCGAAGAGAGAGAGAGAGAGAGAGAGAGAGAGAGAGAGAGAGAGAGAGAGTGAGAGAGAAAAGCAGAATGGGACAGGGAGACAGAATGCGAGAGAGATAGAGGAGAAAGTGGGAGAGAGAGAAAGGAATGCGGAAGAATGAAAGAGGAAATCAGATGAAGGGAGTGTAAGCAGCACGTTTATACTTCAAAAGATTCAAATGTGTGCGTGACTTAAATGGACTTCATGCTAGAAATGCGACTTTCTAAGTGATACATCACAATCCTCTGTAAAGTAATACCAAGAAACCGGATTTCTAATGAAACCCTTATAATCCAGAAAGTGTTTATATTTTCTAAAAGCAAAATCATCGAATAGCATGTAGTGTCCGACTATCATCTGGTTAATTACGAGCTGAAAACAATTACCTGCATTTCGTGTGACAGGAGACTTAGATCAACGAGCTACATTTCAAACAACTGTTACAAAGTAGGCATGAATTTCTGAAAACATCACCAACTATAACATTTCTACCAAGCCTATGAAATATATTTCACATGTGAAAATTCGCTGCAGGATGCACGAATCTAAGAGGTAGACTTTATAAAAGTTTCATGCCCTGGAAATATGCAAAATTATAAATGTGATCAATTACCTACCGTTAGACATCGCTGCCTAGAAGAATCACTGTGTCGATATATTAACTTTTGCTGTGAAGTGAAGACGTTAACTAAACTAAGAAAAACAGTTTTCCATAGAAACCACGACATCTAGAATATGTGAGTGGATGGAACTTAAAATGTTGAAAAATAAATGTATTATTTAAATGACTACAAATATCCCATAATGGCAAATACTCCATAATGACAAAGTATATAACCAATGGCGGGTTTCACAATCTGGGACAGCTATAATGGGTCTTAACTTTAAGTCTTCTGGCACTAGGATATTTATGTATTTGCATGGTGATTGTTTGCAGGCTTCATTAACTATCTTGCTCTTATATATTTTAAGTAGATCGTAAAAATGACTAGGTTTGCATTTAAAGTACGTAATATAATATATTTTTCTGTCAGGCTTTCTCCATGTAGAATAAAGGATGCAAAAGTTTTCATTGTTTTTTTTTTGTTGTTTATAGTTTACAACTTATTCGTAGAAGGTATCGTTTTCTAGTATGAATAATACTAGGATTTTGTAGTAATCTGTGTCCATCAGGACTACAGCACTTCCTTTGTCTGCTCCTTTAATTGTCAGTTCTTTGCCGCTTTGTAGTTAAATTAGATTTTTCCATTCTAGATTGTTGAGGTTTGAATTGAATTTTCGCTCATGGAAAAGTGTTGGCCGCAGGAATAAAATGCTGGCAGCAGGGTTAAAATGTTGGCAGCAGGGAACCTAGACGTCATGACCTGGATATGGCTCGCTTCTATTTAGATTGCAAGAAGTTAAGGAACAAAACACTTACCCCGGGAAAGTTTCTATTTTGAAGGCATCCTACCCTTCAGCTCTCTCAAAACTTTCGTACTATTGGAAGAAATAATGAAGAAGACTTGAACGAATTTGACATAAAATCGTTCCAAGCTTATGTGAGAAGATAAAACCTGCAAATTAACACTAAACCTATGGTGAAACTGAAACATATCGATCGCAGTTACACATCATCTCTCTAAAGGCCGTGATGAATTGGTGGTGCGGGACTTAACACTTTGTATTTCAGTGAATCACCATACCAGTTAGAGTAACGGAACATTTTAATGGACGAGTGATTCTGTCTGCTTTAGATTTGCGATTCCATCTCTTATCGTTCAAAGTGGTAAAACATTCCCTGTATAATTAATATTTTATTTTCCCTCTAATTTCAGACACCTCGATTTAATGTATATGACATATTTTCTGTTTTTCTTCTTGTAAATTACTCTAGAATTCATTGAACTGAAAACTTAGCTCCTTGTTAACAAAATGGTAATGGATGATGCAAAAATAAGTAAAAGGAATCTGTCATGCTACTAAAATGATTACAAGGTTTTGCTTCGGTTCTGCACGTCTGGCTTATCAAAATGTAAGTATCAGTAATATGAAACCATGATAAACTGTTGGCTTCCCCTGACTTGAATATCTACGAAGATATTCTAAACTGACAAGCTATCGTTTCCTGGCCTTGTACGTAGCCTTGAATTGGTTAATGATATGGGGTATTGTGTGAATTTTACACAGATATGGAATAACCAGACATAATTAAATTTTCTTTGTGGTTGGTCTGTAGATTATACTGCAAATATTCTCCAGTATCTGATGTTACCCAGTATTCCTCTGTTATATTGTTCTGTAATGTAGCATATCTATATTATATAGAATGGGCCACAAGGAATCGTCTTAAAAAGCAAAATATTCTTTCTAGATCTGATATCATATTACTATATTCCTCTAGTAAATTAGAAACAGTATACGAACGCTATAAAAATCCAGTTGTTAATGTTACATCCCAAATTTCTGAAATGTTGAAAATAATACTTTGAAAGTATATCCGAAATTTGTACAAGTATTCCACTGCTTTTATGATGTTGAAAATAATTCCATTTTCTTCCCAATTTATACTTTGTATATTTGTTTTTATTGTGAATGGCTTGAATTTCATTTCGCTCAGGGACGATGCTGGCTTCACATCAAAAGGCATACAATTTCTTTTATTCGACTGGGTCTTCTTCAGTGAAAAGAGTTTCTCCTTTGCAGCATGTATACTCTACATATTACTTTTTATAGCGTTTTGCTTTTTATTTCCGTTGGGTAATTTTTCAGTGTTTAATTAACGAAGAAAGCTGCTGTGTTCAAGGCAAACAGAGATAGATTACTTTTTTTCTTGTGAGCTGCCGTAATTGGCTGAAGAACGCTGGTGCCAGTCTATGCACAAGTTACCTAATTTTCGATCTTTCAGCAAGACATTCCATATAGAGAGTTTTAATGTACGTTCACAAAGGAAAGATTTACACTATCCTTATTTACACCCGGAAGGATACTTGCATATAAACTGTGGTTTTGTTGTTGACATTAATTCTACTCGATGTTGTTAAAATGTTTGTGATTTCTTTTATTTCATGTTTCATTTTGCACTTCAATTAAAATAGCATTGTTGTCCTTGTGAGCAATGCATTATTTTTGCACATTTTCAACTTTCTTTTTGTTCGAAGCGAAGTATTCACCTTTTTTTGTGAATCGAAAGTCAAAAACTTCGTCTCAAATTGTAACAGGAAATCTGTATGCGAGTATATATTACTTGTTATCTCATGTACTAGTTGTAAAATGAGTGAGTTGTAAAAACGTTTAAAACGACAATAATAATAATAATAATAATAATAATAATAATAATAATAATAATAATAATAATAATAATAATAATGTTGAGACCCCCTTCGGTCATGACTGACCATGAGATTGCACCTAGAAAGTTACCCTCCCAGGCACAAGTCCGGGCAAGTTTGTTTATGGAAGAGTAGCAGTCGCCCATGCATACCGGTCTCCCTTCTCCACACCACCAGTGTTATACAAGGGAAAGGCAAAAGCCAGTACAGCTTCGAACCCGGAAAAGATGAAAGGCAAAGTCAATCACGGCGGAGAAAATAGAAAAAGTAATAATAGTTATAGATCGAAAAATCAATTTACATTGAAGGAAAAAATATCAGGAACTTAAGTTCATAAGAGCTGATAAGTCTTGATTGATTCAAATGTAAATAAAATATTAATTTATTTTTATGAATTGTATTCAGTTCCTCTAAAATTAATTATGCATAATCACGATTGACTATCGTGTGTAACTACACTGGCAGAGAGTAAATCAAATGAATAGCTAGTAGAGGCTTCCTTCGAGAAACAATACGAGCAATACCGATTAATTTTGCCCAGTTTAAGAGGGAAATGCATATTCAATCTTGTAATCAGATATTACATCTCTATAAGATAGACAAAGTGATAGATAAATGAAAGATAGATAGATAAAGGAATAAAGCATGTCTCATGCCGTATCGCAAGAAGAGAATCAACTGACACCTAAGTTACATCTTGACAAAGCGAACAGAATTTACTCTTCAAAACCTGCGAATTGTCACGGAAAAAATATGTATGATGGCTGTCGAAAAGAATACATTTTCCTCCTACAGGCATATTTGGCAGCTTCATGCCTTCCAACAAAAGATTTGAGGCAAAATTTAATTTCTGGAGAGAAATCAG
This sequence comes from Octopus bimaculoides, assembly GCF_046866305.1. NCBI lineage: Eukaryota > Metazoa > Mollusca > Cephalopoda > Octopoda > Octopodidae > Octopus > Octopus bimaculoides. Next base: position 80,018,566 of record NC_142936.1, on the reverse strand, counting down.
TGTTCATTATAGATTGATTTTAGGAGTGACAAGAGAATTCAACAAGACACGTATTTAAACGTACAAATATATCAAGTTTAGAAATAGAAGACTGGAAAGGAAAAATACATAATAAAAATATATAATTCAGAAAATAAAACATAAACAAACAGCGCAAATACAACAGAAAAGTAAAGACATCACAATGAAAAACCTCAAGATAATACAAAGTCAAAATGAAAATCAGGAAGATAGGGATAGCGCTTGAAAAAGTAAAAAATAAATGTGTTAATGAAAGTAAATGATGTTTCTGCATTATCCCAACAGTGATGAATGATAAAAATTTACTCTAAAACTGTAGCAACGAAAATACAAAACATACAATTAAATATGAGAAAGGTTTAAGAGTAGAAGAACCGAATGTTAGAAATTTCGAATATGGCAACAAAACTGAAAGTTGGAAAGATAAAAGTCTGTGTTATACAAAAGTACACAGCACAGACAGAAATATGATAGAGATACAGGTAACACATGTGAACATCAATACATCACAATAATACTCTAATCTTTGTATCAATAACCGAAGCCAGAAAGGAAAATATATTTACTTGTAAAACATTTCACACACACATTTAAATCAAAGCAAAGAACGGAGAATTATGAAGATGATGCGATTCGCATCAAACTGAAATATGGACTCAGCAAAGCTGATAATATCTCATAAGACCGAAACATATCCATGAATGAATCTGTACAGCTAAAAGCCTTTTTTCTCAATTTAACTTTGGATTGTCTCGCACTTTTCTCAATCATAAATATTTACACCATGATTTATTCTCATCATTCATGACAGAAGCTTATTTAATTAAAAACGTAATGACTCATTATGTTAGATATTTATTATTGACATCATTGCTTATACTCTTACCACTATCATCCATGTAAGATGAGAGTAGTGGATTGGCAGAACCGTTAACGTGTTAACTAAAATGCTTTCCATTATGTATTACTATTAATAGGTAATTTTTATATCCTTGTTTCACCTCTTCACATTCTCAGTTGAAGTCCCACGGAGATTATCTTTCCCTTTCATCCTTTCGATATCATCACTAAAGCACTAATCAAATATAGATGTCAATATAATTCACTAAACTCTTTCCCCACAAAAATTTCTGGCTTTCTGCCTATATAAAATACAATTAAAATTCATGTAATTGTCAAGCTGGCAGAATTGTTAGCACTTCGGATAAAGTGCTAAGCGGCATTTCGTCCGTCTTTCTGAATCCAAATTCTGTCAAGGTTGACTTTTCCTTTCACCCTTTGGGGTCGATAAAATAAGTACCAGTTGCATACTGGGGTCTATATAACTGACTTACACGCCCCACCACGAAATTTGCTACCTTGTGCCAAAATTTCGTAAACAATATTCATGTAATTGTTGCTTCGTACCTGATCTTCTCCTATCAAATAGACTGAGAATCACAACAATTCCAATTTCAGCTGTGAATATCTTTTATTTGCATATAAAGAATTATCGTCTCCACTGTCATGCCATATTTTCGAAATGGCAGACTGAATATTTACGGAGAAGACAAATGTGGCTGTTTTGTCTAGCAACTCCATATACTATGTAGAGGCTCCTTTATTGATTTTGCTGCTGTTGTTGATGAGCTTCAAATAAACTGGAATCGTGTGGATCCATGCTCAAAAAAGGATCCAGGCACTCCTGGACCATCTTTTTAATCAATTTACAACAGTTTATCTCTGGCTACATCACTCAACGTACCTTTTATTTTATGAAGCCATTAAGGTTGGATGTGAAGGATAGTTGGTTACTATTTCTAGCAAACAACCTGTCCATATAGACGCTCCAGCATTGATATCTTTGGCCAGAATTATTTTTATCATTGATACTGCTGTTTTTACTTAACATCTTTTCTCTCTATTCAGTTTGATTCATAAGCAATCTGCTTTAAAGCCATGGCCATCTCATCTTATTTTCAAACCTTAGAATGTCGAAAACTGCATTCTCCACACTGTCATTCCTTATTTTATAACCGTAGAAGGAATTTGCTTTTCCTGGAACTCAAGCAACTCATTAGAAGATGTCACATCTTTAATTAGCGCCTAAGCGATGTAGACTATTGTAGGTTTTAATGTCATACTAACCAGAGTAAGTCAAAAATTATACGCACTCTTGTTTCTGTAATTTAATAAAACAAAAGCAAGAGTTGAACAATTGCCCCTTATCCAATCGACGACCTCGTAAATGATGTTCGAGCGTTCCAAAGAGGAGTCATTGGAAAGGACGAGATATGGACTTTAAGCAGGTCGTTCCAGCGAGTCTAAGCTGAATTTTCAATGGTCTCAGTGGTGTTGTTTGCTTTTCCAATAGATTTGATTTGCCACTAGATTTGCCATTTGATTTGCCAATAGATGGCGTTTAGTGTGATTTGCTGGTTTCAATCTGTTAGCCAGCATTTCACTGTAGCCTATACCGGTGATGGTAGACCTTTTACCTAAGTTATGTTCCAGTACAGACCCTTTTTGCTCACACCCCCTCAATGGTTAACATAACCTCTTGAGCCGAAGATTGAGTCTTAAATTTCTTTTACTCTGGTGATTCCGGATGTTTTCGCTCCATACTCTGCTTTTGGGATTCTAGTTCAAAGTGACGGATCCAAGTCTCATCTGTAACTATTCTCTCCAAAAAGATTTTGTCTTTCTTGTTGTAGGACTTGTGTAAGCGTAATAAGATCTCTACACGTTTGCACTTATGCCCTTTGATAAACTCTCTTGTCACCCACCACATCGATTGTCATTTATCGGTCCTCGATCTTGCTGAATCTTTACGTACTTCACGCTTGTCTGTCTATTTTTAGACGTTTAGATCCAGTTATACATGTTTCTACGCTGTTGAGTGCTTTCTCTATATTGTAGAGAGAAAGCCAGCGATGAATGTCAGACCCTGACACACCTTCAGACCAGATAAATTGGATCGCTGATTTCTGATCTTCTTTGGTGCAGCCTCTTGGCGGGGCAGCCACGCTTACTTTGTAACACAAGAAAGATAACCGCAGCGATTAAGATCAAACCTTGATTACGTGACCACAACAGTACCACCGTTTAGCACGTGAGTGTCGAAGGCAGTATGGCTAACCTAAAGAGAATTTTGGCGCAAGTATTAATCATTTTGTTACTTCCCCTCGTAATATTACTATTTAGGCAAATGTTCATCACTAATTAACCAAAAGGTCACCCTTTATCCCTCTTTTCAAAGCAGTTGTTGCCTTATATGATAGTCATTTCTCACTGACACCATCGGAAATAAGTTTACGAGGTATGTATAGAAAGTTTTGAGCCTTCAGAGCTTTTGAACCATGAAGTCTTGTACCTTCATCATAAATCTTGTACCATGTTCTTTTGTTGAAGCTCCAGACTTTTCATATACCCCTCATATGTTACGAAGGGAGAGACAAATAACAATTAAAATTGCATGCCCTTCTCTCACTTCTATGTATTATGTAATGATTGCATAGACATACCGCCATGAACTGTAGGAATATAAATCGTTTCAGTATATAACTGGTACCTTATTTTATTAATACCGAGAAGAACTAAAGATAAAAGTGATCTTGGCAGCAGAATAAATAGACATCCAAATTCACTATAATGAAACAGTAGTCATTTGTGTGTGTATGCAGGTATCTCCCAAACTTAATATATTTGATTTTTTTTATCCCAAGAATTTTCAAAAGTTCAAGGATTACGAAAATCAAAAGGACGAATCTTAACGATTGCCTGTATTTGAGTCCAAAATGTAAAATTTTGTAACTCATTTCTGCAGGCAATTTTGTCTGACATTCTAACGATTCTAACCATAAAGTTATATGCAATAAACTTAATTCATGTCAGGGAAAACAAAATATATAAGACAAGTAGAATATTATTCAAGACATGGATTTTCGGAAAAGAATTTTTATATCAACGACGATGATGACGGTGGCGACAAAAGTAATAAATGATAAGTTTAACATATGCATTTGGCGAGTAGTTCTCAAAATGACAACTACATTCCAAAAATGTTAATAAAATGTTAGCCTCCTCTTTATTAGTAAGAAGACGAAATAGTTTACATCTATTTGATCTTTCTTTCTTCACTATTTTCCTGCTTACTTTTCAATCGTCTCATATCTCTCGAGGTTGAGGGACCTACGACATGAAACTTTGATAACATATGCAATCGATTACAAAAGCTGGAATGGAAACAGTCGGTTTAATCAATACTCGTTCTTAATGATTATTCATCTTTATTAACTCCAGAGGCATAGAAATATAGTACATTCCATGCATCCACATAGCCTAGTGTTCACTATGATGGCCTCACAAACATTAGGTCAGATTCGATTCTTAGACAACGCGGCGCAAAACAATTAAATCCTCAAGCAAGGTATTTCTTTTCCAGTTTTTGATTGCATAGCTGGAAATGGTGATTAACTCAATGACTTATTGTTATTCCGTTCAAAGAGGAATTTGCATCTATTTTTCCTTAGTATATCCTAGTATGAGTTAAAATGCAATATTGCCATTCGTCTTTGTTTAGAGTCACAGCGGTGGTGACGTGTTCAATATAATTGACACTTGAACATGAGAAAAGTCATGTATTAGCGATAACATTTCAGCGAACGTGAATGCAGAGAAAAAGCTTGTCGTCATTCGATGAGATTTAAAACCAGTATCTTAAGAATCATAACTGGATATTAGGTACGGTATCCAACGGATAACGATTAAGACTCTCACTGAAGGACTCTCATCTCATTGTGGATGGATGCTAGATGCACACACACACACTTTACTCTACCCCTTGTCATCTTGTAAACAAATGGAGATACAATCTTGGAGGCACATAGTTACAGTACATATGACACACACACAGATACACACACACACACACACACTCACGTACGCATATGCATGTACACACACATACTTATACTTACATAGCTGTATGTAGAGAATAAAAATACTGTTAATTATAAACGTGTGGAGTGTATAAACATGTTGTTTGTGTATATATTTGTTTCAGTTGAATACAACGCATCGATTAGTATGACTGTAACATGGTTATATAGTTCGCTTTTGCAATTACGAGGTTCAGGGTTCGATCTCACAGAGTGACACCTAGGACAAATGTTTTTTGCCATAACTCCAGGTCAAACAAATCATTGCGAGCGAAATGAGTTAAACGGAAACTGCGTGAGAAACTGTCAAATACCTGGACTTCAAAGGCACAGTTATGTCGTACTGATTTCTTATGAGAATTGCATCCATGGTGCACTGAGTGGAATACTAAACACTTCCACGGTAATTCAGTTAATTCAGTGAATATTTCAGCTGACAGAATTTCTGAATAATTATCCTCGAAACCGACAGAGATCCATATATTTCAGTTTCTGTCAATAATTTAAGCAACGGCCAGTATTTGATATGAACATTGAATGAATACATCCCATCTCTCGAAGATTTTCTTTCTTTATTTTATATTCCATGTGTCCATAAGTTGCTTTCTAATAATCCATCATGGCAGGCTTATTTTGCCAATCTTTTGTTTTGTTTTTGTTCCTTCTTAATTACAACCAAAGAGCAATGTTTTCTTAATCCTCTTTCCATGTATTTGTGTTACAGGGCATGTTTGATTACATAATCTCATTTATTTCACGGTTTTATCTTCTCTTTGATAATACAATCTTATTAAAAGTGACTGCTTAATTAACAAACAGAAACCAACTTAACAAAGCGAAACGTTATTTTGCCGCACCCAAATAAGCAAGAACTTAAAAATAAAATAAAAACTTGGCAAAAAAATAACAAACCCTAAAAAACACCTAAGAATATTACATCCTCTCCTTGTGGTACGATCTGGGAAAAATATTATTTTGTTTACTAGAACCGATATGGTAATATTGGTCATTACTAATTAGACTGCAGTGTATTTAAAATACAACCAGCCGTCACTCGCGGGCAAGTATCACTTGGTAACGTCGCATGTGTTCATTGTTTTAGATGTTGATCATTGTTTTAGATGTTACTGCCCGGAGATATTGTCATCCTTTGTTACCATCTTTCAACAAACAGAACATCTGAAACTGTGACAGCTGGTGGGAGCAAGGGCTGTAACAAGCACCAGACTGTCTGCAATGAAATCAGTAACTTACCATTTTACTAAATAATTAAGCACGATAGTTTTGATAGGAATCGTGAAATATTGAATAATTTGTGGCCTTTAAGCATGGATTAATAACTACTAGTAGTTTGAAAATATCATTAGGTTTGTAATCTCTTCAATACTATGTTACAGCGTTCCTATAGGCAAAGCTAGTCTGTCCTGCACGATATAACACAGCAGTGTTGCCTTGAATTTGCTTAAAATGGCAATAAATATTCTATTAACAATGAAAAGGCAGACATTAGGTAACGTGACCCGAGTAATCCTTTATAATATGTGAGTCATATATTGAATGCTACATGATCACAGGTTTTTCACAATCAAAATCAGCATTGGGTTAAGCAACAACAATTAAACTACATTTAATACTACACAATACTGCATCAGCGACGAAGTTACATTTAAAATTTATTGAGCATAAATCCTGAATATTTTAAAATCATAAATAAAATTAAATGAGTAACAATAAAGGCATAAATAAAATTCTATCTTCCATTCTATTTGGAATCAAGTAGTAACTGCGTAATAACTACGAAAAAATGATTTTTAAATGCGAAAATTTAATACCAACAACATTCCAAATATATGCTGTATGTGTGCAAATAAACAAAGAGCCACCCACACACGCAGTAAGCGTTAGCAAATGATGTTATATAATAAAGGAACATAAATTACACTCGAACTCAAAATCTCTGAGACGGTGTCTTTTACCGACAACGCTAATTCTCGTAGTCAACTGATGTATAGACATAGATGTGCTTTTGAACGTAATGTCTCAAGGGAGACATTTGTTTTCCAAACAAAATCTCTCAAAGAATGCAATTCACTCGGAGGTACGTCTAAAAAGAAATGCACGCACTAATCTGTGTGTAAATATTAAAAAAAAAATCACTCTGTAATATTTAAATATATTTCAGCTTTTCTCCTTTACCCTGTGCAGTGCATTTTACATAAACGCATGTACACACGCGTGTACATGCGTACACATGCACACACATGTACAATATATATATATATATATATATATATATATATATATATATGGATGGATGGATGTATAAACACACACACACACACACACACACACACACACACACACACACACACACACACACACACACACACACACACACACACACACATATATATATATATATATATGTATACATACAAAAATCAAAATCCAAAGCAAGAACAAACTCTCTCATGAAAAGGAAAGATCAGAGAGAACAGAGCTGCGGGAAGCATAAAAAACAAACCCTAAATTTGCAGAAGAAACAGCCACAATACAATATTAAGGAGGACCATTGCTCCAAGGGAATGGCGCACTAACTGCAGACCCAGAGAGGATAATTTTAAAATGTCTTCACTCCCCTCCACACGCCTGGGACATATGCTGATAAAAAAAAAAAACGGCCGAATTCTTTAATATTACAGCTCTAAAAAAAGGAAGTGCCAACTATCGATTACATCAACATTAAGGAAAGAGATGTAATAGCGGCCATAGATGAAACGAATTTAAACTCCGCAACTGGTTCTGATGGCTTCTCAGCTATTCCTCTGAAGTCATGTAAGCAGGCTTTAGCGAAACCACTTCAAATACTTTTCCAAGGTCTCCGTGCAAGTGGTAAAATTCCTGAAAAGCTAAAAGAAAGCATTATATGCCCTATTCACAAAGGTGGAAGCAGAGCAGAGGCCAAAAACTGTAGGTCAATCTCTCTGGCTTCTTAAGTCATGGAGCGATTCATCAGAAAGAAGTTGATAATGTTCATAGAAGAAAGTGAGCTACTGAACAATACACAGCGTAGCTTTCGTCCAGAAAGAAGCTGCCTCACCCAGCTCCTGCAACACTATGACTGGGTTTTTAAACAGCTGCTTGACGATTCAGATGTCAACGTGAGAAACCTTGGCATTTGATAAGGTAGATATTGTTATGATATGTCATAAGAAGAGAAAACTCAGACCCTAAGTCGCGTGCCCCAGGGACTGCTCTGAGAGCATTACTGTTCATAGTAGGCCACTTAAACGTGCCCACGGTCACTCGGACAGCCACTTTCACTAGCTAAGCGGATGATACAAAATTATCACAGGCAATAAAAAAATCAAGATGACATCGCAAGCTTACAGCGGGACCTGGATTCGATATATATGGAAGGAAGCGAAAGAAATAACATGCAGTTATGCGTTTGTCAGTCTGTCTATCTATCTATCTATCTATCTATCTATCTATCTATCTATCTATCTATCTATCTATCTATCTATCTATCTATCTATCTATCTGTCTCCTTTTATATTTTTAGAATACATTATTTGTCTCTCTTCCGCCTATTTTAGTACAGTTATTATTTTCTCATTCCAACATCAGAATGAAGAAAAGCTAATCATGTCAATACAAAGGAAGTTGGCATGTGAGTCAACGTTTTATATGTTAAGAGGTATATATTTCGTTGTTTTATTTGTTTTGCCAATAATCTTGATCTGAAATCGTGCATTGAAAGCAGGCAAATTTATCCTTCGGGAGGTGCAATCTTCTAACAGAATACATGTACGGATTGTATTTCGCTTTTGTTGTTTTATCAATTAACTAACTAGTTAATTGATAATAAAACAAATGTCAAGTAAAACCAGTGTTTGTGTCTTTTGCTGCCAGAACGAATCTCCCAAATTACAGCATTGAACTAATTCAATGTGTGTGTGTATGTGTGTGTGTGTGTGTGTATGTGTATCTGTACGTGTATGTGAACGTGTGAGTGGACTATAGACCAAGGCTACAGTGTATGCGATAAATGTATTTAAAGGAAGCACAGCTACGAAATAACGGATCAAGGGTGTAATTAAATCAATTTGTTAATAAAATGTTATGTACGAAAACTTGTAGGTTTGTTATGGTCGTTTGTATATGTATACATGTGTGTGTTTGTGTGTGTGTGTTTGTTTGCGTGTGTGTGTGTGTGTGTGTTCATGACTGTATGTGATCGTTGTTAGTGTCAAATACATTCTGCTTTTGACAAATTGGTTCATATGAGAGACAAAAATAAGCACATAATTTTGTTTCAAATATTGTGATTTATAGTGAGAAGAAAGTTTGATTTTATAGGCGCAGGAGTGGCTGTATGGTAAGTAGCTTCTTTGCGAACCACATGTTTCTGGGTTCAGTCCACTGCGTGGCACCTTGGTCAAGTGTCTTCTAATATAGCTTCGGGCCTACCAAAGCTTTGTGAGTGGATTTGGTAAGCGGAAACTGAAAGAAGCCCGGCGTATACATACATACATATATATATATATATATATATATATATATATATATATATGTAAGCATATATATATATATATATATATATATATATATATGTAAGCATATGCGTGTGTGTACTTGTGTGCGCTCGCGCATGTGTGCGCGTGTGCCTGTGTGTGTGTAAGTGAGTGTGTGTCTGTTGTCTAAAACTTTAAAACAAGTTTACTATGAATATAAAAGAAACACATTCATAAATAAGAGAAACTATGTCAAGTTCACTGTGAAAAAATTAGAGTGCTCAGAGCGAGCCCCGCCGGCTTGCATACGAAAAGCATTATTTTCCAGTTATGAAAGGATTTTAATTGTCACGTTATAAATACCATTTATTACTTCTTGACCATCAGTATGCCATGTTATTAGTGTAGTTTGACGATATTAATATCTAAATACTATATTATTTATTAAACAAATTTGCTATAGAATCAGTAAATCTTAAAAGTAATCCGAAATGAAGAAAGATAACAGTCTTGGTATTGAATTAAGCCCATACAGATTACATACATATAAAACTACCCTGTTGATGTTGTTGAGATTTCAATGAAAGAGTCTTGGATCTTGGTTAGAAACCGGTTCTTTCTCTGTTGGCAAGAAATCTTGGAATAAAACTAAATAATGACATACATAAATACATACTTTACAAGGCCAAAGTGTTAACACGTTAGTTTTTGACCGGCAGTTTCAATTTAATGAAGCACAAAGAGGGCGTTGTTGGGTACATAATCTAGAATAGCTGTTTTATTTTAGATAGAGAGATAGATAGATAAAGAGAGAGAGGGGAGGGAGAGATCGATTGATAGATACATAGAGAGAGAGAGAGAGAGAGAGAGAGAGAGAGAGAGAGAGAGAGAGAGAGAGAGAGAGAGAGAGAGAGACTGAGAGTGAGAGAGATTTGAAATCACAATTCAAGGATACATTTTAACGCCAGTACTGTTTTCTTTATTTTTATTACATTTTATCAGCTGTACAATTCTTGTTCAATACTTTGTCTGTTTGACTATTTTCCTTCGGCAACTAATTCCACGTGGTTAAAGTTCTTATTTGGAACCCAAATAAGATTTATTTGCGCATTAAGGATTCAGTATTTGCGAAACTTACATAAAGCTACTCTTGACAGACGAGAATATCCCAATAACTGGTCTGACTGTAGGGTATATAGTAACAACAGCAAGGAGCCATATAAATGCTTAAGCAATTCTACTTTATGAAATAGCTGAAATTGTATGTTGTAAATCTTATTTTGGCGCTATATTTGTACATTTGTCGCATAAACAAAAAGCCATATTTATAGAACAATTAAGAATAGAAGCGAAATATTTATTGGCCCTAGAATTTATAGAAACAAAGAGTTGTTCTAATCGTTTTTGTTATTGTTTTATTGACTCTAGTAACACATGAGAGAAGATCGAGTAAAATAGAAGAAAAAAAACTGTTTTAGTCTGATATATCGGATTAAAGCTTATCTCTTTGTTTGCGATAAATTCTATCATTGCTGAATTTAACGATCTTGGCATTGATAGGATCCAAAGATGCATTCGTTACAAAGAATCAATGTCAACTGATATCATTCCATCCAAATGCTATTTTAAACTAATCAATTATTGTTTTGATAATTATCAAAACAACAATACCGCAACTAATCAACTGAAGACAACATCTTCTAGTATGAACGAGCAAACATGATATGTTACAGTTAATATATTTGTTACGCACATTTAACTAAACACTTGTAATAAAATTAATTAAATTGAATTATAATAATGTGGCTTAAATATTGTTTACTATTAACAATAGATGTTAGATTGTGGCAGAAGATACTTCTCATTACTAATATTCATCGGCAAGTAGAGAAATTAAAAATAAATAGTTCTGTTTCTATGGAAAGCATCAGCAGTTGATGCTTTCCTTATAGAAATACAAGGAATTAATCTTTTGAGACGTGAAAGCAACATTATCCCCTTTAATTCGAAGTTATGGTTATTCCAGTAATGATGTTAAACATATGCCAATAAAATAATAATAACAAAGCTGAATTAGTATTTTCTGCAAGTCAGATTGCCTCAACAGGAAATAATCTCAAAAATACCATTCCTAACCAAAAGTTAGATTGGTATGTAAAACTATTTTCCATTGTTAATGGTAAATGAAATTTCGGGTTACACAAGAAGACACTTGCCCAAAGTCGCACACGACCATGTTTGCGCCTGTTTATCAATAATCAGATGAGTAATAATAATGATAATAATAATAATAATAATAATAATAATAATAATGATAATAATAATAATAATAATAATAATAATAATTATAACGAAGATGACGATGATAATAATAATAAACCATCCTATTATAAGCACAAGGCCTGAAATTTCAGGGGAGGGGCCCAGTACGCAACAGGTACTTAATTTAACGACCCCGAAAGGATGAAAGCAAAGTCGACCTCGGCGGAATTTGAACTCATTTGAACTCAGAATGTAGCGGCAGAAAAAAACCGCTAAGCTCTTCGTCCGGCGTGCTAACGATTCTGCCAACTCACTGCCTTATAATAATAATAATAATAATAATAATAATAATAATAATAATAATAATAATAATAATCATAATAATAATAATAATAACAATAATAATATTAAATTTTTATTATTATTATTATTATTATTATTATTATTATTATTATTATTATAATGATGATGATGATGGTGATGATGAAGATAATAATATAGTGTTAATTGAGAAAGAAAGTAAATGATACTGGATCATAGATATAGCATGCCCAGTTGACAACAAGGTATGGGCTAAGGGAGAAAGAAAAGTCGATGGATATGACAGGTTAGCTTGGGAGGTTAAGCTGTTGTGGTCACTGAAAAAGGTGGTAGTGGTCCCAATAATTGTCGGAGCCCTAGGAACAGTGAGTAAAAATCATGAGAAGTACATGGAACAAATAAGGACTGCAATAAGGGTGGACCACTTGCAGAAAATAGTACTGCTTAAAATCACTCGAATACTCCGGATGGTGATGGAAAAATAAGGTGTTACTGTATTTCACTGGTAGTGAACAGCCGGCACTGTAGTACATCTCCAGCGTTAGAAGGTATGCAAAGAAAATAAATAATAATAATAACTATAATAACAATAATGGTTTCAAATGTTGTCACATGGTCAGGAAGATAGGAGAAAGAGTTGAGTCATTCACATGGATCCCAGTGCTCAATTGGCACTTAATTTATCGACCCCGAATGAATGAATGTCGAAATCAAGGAAATTTTGAACACCGGAGTATATAATAGTATATGTTATGTGCTTTGTAACAGCATTGGAGCAATTTAGCTCTTATTTCTAGCAATGTAGATGTTATTGTCAAACTTAGTCAAGTTTGGTTGACGATTATATATATATATACACACACACACATATACATATATATATACATCTCTCTCTCTCTATATATATATATATATATACACACACACACACATATATATATACACATATATATATATATATAAAACAATATTATTAGGGATAAAAATTCAAATTTACAGGTAAAATCTCAATACAATTCAATTTATTAAAAATTAAAATTAAATTAAGTTTCACAGTATAAAATATAAATATATAGTTTTAGAGAAAAGAAGCAAGGTTCATGAACTCATCGATGAAAATTCACAGTCACATATAGAAAATTAATAAGTAAAAGCACAATAAATGAGTATAATATAATACAAAGTAACAATCATAAGATAATGATAATATACTGATAATATTATCTTTATCTTATGATATTTACTTTGTATTATATTATACTTATTTATTGTGCTTTTACTTATTAATTTTCTATATGTGACTGTGAATTTTCATCGATGAGTTCATGAACCTTGCTTCTTTTCTCTAAAACTATATATATATATATATATATATATATATATATATATATAAAAGATAATAAGAGTGAAAAAACTACAGCAGGCTTGTGTTACATGGTTAAAGTATATATTTAAATTATGTCAGAAAAATGTTAGAAAAATGTTAGAAAAATGTTATAAAATCTTTTTGGTATATAAACATTGTATTTTGAGAAATAACCGGTTTCGTGTTGTCTTTTCAAATTTCTCTACTTCATTGTAACGTGTTCGCTCCAGTCATATATATATATATATATATATATATATATATATATATATATATATATATATATACAAAGAGAGAGAGAGAGAGAGAGAGAGAGAGAGAGAGAGAGAGAGAGAGAGAGAGAGAGACATGTATGTATTCAGGGAACACCTGCTGTTACAAACAAGATTTATTGTTTATACAGCTGTATTTATGCGTTGTCCTATCATTCATTATGCTTCCTATCTTCGAACGAATTTTATACAATTCGTTCGTGGCAGGTATATATAAGAGTGAAAGCGGTTCTCATGACACAGGAAACTGCGTAAAATAAAAACCGCTAATTGCTTTCTCAAACAATTAAAAAAAAAACATCTGGCGGATGAGCATTAATCTAGGAGTCATCTGTGGGCGGTAATGTCAACACCAGTCATCGAGACGGTCTTGCAAGAAGTAGCAGCTACTAACACACACCAAAATCACTTCATTAGGAAGATGCGGCCGAGAACGTTTAGAAACGATGATAATAGCTTGGAGAAGATTACGTTTTGCAACACACTACAGTTAACTTATAGGAATGAAAGAAAATAAATCTTAATAAAAATATGCACACGTGCACAAACACACGCGTATACAAACATGCATATATATATATATATGTATATATATATATATATATATATATATATATATATATATATATATATATATATATATATATATATGTATGCACGATTATATATATACATACATACGCAAGTACATACATGCATACACTCCTATATTTGCTCTTCTCTCCCTGTACACTTATATATGTATGTACATGTATATGTACAAGCATAGTTCATACATATATCTATAGATACATATACAAATACATACATACGAAGTACACACACACACACACATATATATATATATATATATATATATATATATATATATATATATAAATATGTATGGAGGAATCTATCTATCTGTGTATTTATATTTGCATATATATTTTTTACCTTCTGTGTTTTTTATATATGTATTCTTTATATGTTACAGGCCATGGTAATATTTATATATGATCAAATGTATAGAAGCGTGACGTTATATGAAGTTGTTGATTCGAATTTGATGTTTGTTCTCTAATCAAACTTTATACACACACACACACACACACACACACACACACACACACACACACACACACACACACACGCATATATATATATATATATGTATATATGTATGTATACATATATATGTATATATATATGTATGTATATATACATACATATATGTATATAATATACGTAAACACACTGTAGCGCTTATTGTGCGTTGAGTGAAAAGTAATTGGTGTGAAAATAAATCACAAAGTGTTGATACAATACATACCAACGCCGTATTTAAGACAGGATGCAACTCGTAGTGGAAGTGCGAACTAAAGAAAATGAAATAAATTGACCTGGGTTACTTTGACATGAGCTGAACTACTGTGCCTGGAAATGATATGTTTAGCCCTGCTTTATCTAAATGGACACATTCTGTAATGAATGGATATTATTATTTTGATCATAAAACTCTTTCTTCTGTAGATGACGATTCAAAATATATTATCAGGATTTAAAAAAAAAAATGATCATACGCGTGCAGTACCTATTTGCATTATCTCGACTGTTATTTCTATAAGAAATCGATTTTTCTTCTACTCTAAACAAACATATTACTGTGGTTTTCATAATGAAAACATTCACATCAATCCCATATCTTTTCGCTCTCTCTCACACATTCACACAGCACAATAGAAAATTCATCTACATGTTTAACAAAACGATTTACTTTAGAGACATTGGCTTGCAGATTGTTCGCCGATCAACTACAAATATATTTCTCCATGGAAGACAAGTGCAAATTACTTTGTCGTAGCTTCTCTCATAAATCTACACTTATTTTAACGTTGTATATCCTAACACCAAACACCAATGCTATTGCATATGTAATATATACTGATATCCATTTCTTTTCTAATGTGCATATATCCAATTGTCTCAGATTATTTGGTATCCTGTCTTTAATTGGTACTTTCGATTTCCATTATTTTTATCCAAGACTAAGCGATGAAGCAGATATCGTTGGCTACTTGTTCTTCACAGAAAAGCTATGCGATCAACAACATTCAAATATGATTTGACGATAACAAGTAAGCTTCCTGAAATCCCAAATATATTTCTCCATTTCAACTCTGCTTCAGACTTACACCTCAATTTACGAATTATATGGTGAAGGAATTACGACCTCGACACTATTTCCTTTTACTGTTAATACCCGTAAATTTAAGCTCTATAATGGTACCATTAACATTATGTAAAACAACAGAAATTGTCCGATTTAGAAATGATAAAAATGACGACTAATCTAGAGTTACATACATTGTAAAAGGCTTCTCTTTCATTTTCAGCTAACAGATTTACATTTACTGTTTGCAACTAAAGAAGTTTCTCGTGTCAAAATTGATAATTTTCTTTTTAAGTAGGACATGTATTTTATTTTGTTTCTGTCTCATAAACTTTATATTGTCATCTGTTGTTATTTTTATTCGTTGATGTGTTATCGGGTGATGTATCCTTACATGGCTTTACGGAGTATTTCAGGTGTGTATATTAAAACTTAATCACATTCTTTGTAAACGTATCTTACTGAAGTCCCGTATCAGCCATATAAATTGTTAACATGAGCCTGACCTGTGGCTCTGATAGATTTAAGAGTCTTAAATTATCTTACATACACTTCATCAATAAAAATATGAAAGCTAGCCTTATTATTCAGCTTCAGTTGTGTGGTGATGTGTAGTATTTAGGGGGATGTAGAGGCCATCTTCAATTCTGTTTGATCGTTTAGATATTGCATCACTTAGCGAAATACTTATTCTTTGTAATTCTATATTTAAGAGATGAGGAATTATGTACATTATTTACATTCGACGGATATTTGTCCTCGTCTTTGTTGTTAACACAACGTTTCGGCTGATATACCCTCCTGATATACCCTTCATCAGGTGTCTTGGGGGAATTTCGAACCTGGGTTCTCATTCCTAAGGTGTTTTTTGATGTTATTATTATTATTATTATTATTATTGTTGTTGTTCAGGTTACTGCTTGAAATCGAACTCGGAATGTTGGTGTAAGTAGCCCGCTCTTTTAACCACTACGCCATATGCCCGTGGGCAATTATGTGGTGAAAATATAATATTTTCCTAACCTTTCTTAATACCGGTTCCCATATGCTGCTCATATCTGCACTCGGTCTGTTTAGGAGATTATTGTGTCCTACCATATGTGCTGCTTCTTTTAGTTTTCGTATTTTCCAGTGGTGTTCTCTGACTATTATTTTAATTTTAACCCACAAGGGGAGGTGGTCTCCATTTTTCCATACATGGTCAGCTATACCCAATTTATCAATATCTCCTCGTGTCACAGCTTTGCGATGTTCGTCTACCCTTCTTTTGAGAGGGCGACATGTTTCACCTTTGTATAACCTACCACTGCTGCATGGGATGGATTACTCGCACTCTTTGGTCATATTCTCTTCTATTGGTGGTTTTACTCGAAGAAGATATTTGCGAAGAGTTGTATTTCTCTTGAATGCCGTTCTGATGTCATATGGACCGCATATATTTTCTTGCTCTGACCTTTGAGTTTCATAAACTTCTTAATCTGGTGTGTCTTCACTATTTCAAATTATTCGACGGATATTTGTCCTCATCTTCTTTGTTGTTAACACAATGCTTCGGCTCATATATCCTCCAGCCTTCATCAGGTGTCTTGGGGAAATTTCGAACCTGGGTTCTCATTCCTAAGGTATTTTCCGATGTTGTTGTTGTTATTATTATTATTATTATTGTTCAGGTTACTGTCTGGAATCGAACTCGATTATTCTTTGTAAGTCTAGTACTTATTCTATCGTCCTTTTTGCTTGAACCGCTAAGTTACGGGACGTAAGCACAGCAACATCGGTTGTCAAGAGATGGTGGTGGGACAAACACAGACACACAAATACATACATACATACATATATATATATATATATATATATATATATATATATATATATATATATATATATATATGTATATATATATATATATATATATATATATATATATATATATATATATATATATATATATATATACAACGGGCTTTTTTCAGCTTCCGTCTACCATATCCATTTACAAGAGTTATAGTCGTCCAGGAGGCCATAGTAGAAGACACTTTCTGAAGGTGCCACGCAGTGGGACTGAACCCTCGCCTGCGAATTCTCGGTCTGTTCTGTCGATTATGGTTTCTGTTTCTTTTTTCTATCAATGTCACGAAGGTAGAAATGTAGAGAAAGGCAGTCACTGAATAAAAGTACCCCAGTTCTCAAACAGCACATAATTTTGTTGTGCATGAATAAATGAACGGCAATGTTCATTTATTTTCATAACCCTTCAGAAATTAGGTTATCAACACTGAACTTATGTGTGACTTCTTACATGCAGGCCTGTCGTATTCTGCTATTAAAGCAGACAGTTTTTACTTTGGAGGAAAACTAGAGAAGCCAGAAATACCAGGATTAACCTATTGTATCAAAGCAATCTGGCAACGAATGGGTAGAAGTTTATAAAATCCTGTTATATTTAATTACCGAGTTTTAAATTCTGACTTCATCACTACGGAGACCAACGCTACCGTTCATTCTTTCATGCTCGACAAAATTAAGTACTGAAGTCCTTTTATTCACTGACTACCTTCCTCCACATTTCTACCTTCGTGCCAGTGACAGAAAAAAGAAACAGAAACCATCTTCGACAGAACAGATAGTGAATTTGCAGGCACGCCAATGTGTTGAATGTTCACTTTCCGTTTTTAGTTACAACTCCTTATCTTTTAAGATCAAATCTCGTTGTACTGAACACCGTCTTTCATTCTCCTATTGTCAATAAAACACGGTAGCAGCCCTGGTAAAATCCAACCATAACATTCCCTAAATCTGAGGCCTAGTGCCTATCTTAGAACAAATATAATTATTACTTAAGGCGGTGAACTAGCAGAATCGTTAGCACCCCGGGAAAAAGGCTTGGCGGTGTTTCCTCTGTGTTTACGTTCTGAGTTCAAATTCAGCCGAGGTCGACTTTGCTTTTCATCCTTTCGGAAACGATAAAATAAATACCAGTTGAACACTGTGGTCCATGTAATCGCCTTACCCCTTTCCCGAAATCGCTAGCTAAGTGCCAAAATTTGAAACTAATATTACGATTACTTATATTATTTGTCATATAGCTTAAAAATTCAGTACAATGGAATTCATTAGAAACATTATCGTGTCTCACATATTTTCTTGACAAGAATATACTACACAATCCTTCAAAATCGTGATCATTGAAATGGAAAGAAAATTGTTTTCTATACTAATAAATTCTGAAATACTCTTTAATATCTGATATGATACAAACGCAGAGGAATGAAAGTAATTGAAATCTATCTGACTGTAAATTCCTCTCGTTTTCAAGTTCAATTTGGAAACATTTACTTTGCAAACCAAACGAAAATCGATGTATTTTTAATGGCTTAATAGAAGAGTCAGCGACACAAGTGAAGAGGAATGAACTAACGCTTATAGCTTGTCCTAAAGTATGAAGCAATGCATCAAAATTTTGAGTCATCCTCAAAATGGAGATAATGTTACGTTGGTTAACAGATGATCCAAAGACTATTAGACAGGCATCTGGATGTTTTTTATATACCTTATTTCAGTCATATGTTCTTTGATTGATCAGAGGCAGAAGACATCTTCCAAAGTGGCTGCACAACGAAATCGAATTCGGAACCTGGACAAGTCTAACTCTGAATCAATATTTTTTTTAATACATGCGCATGTATCAGCAAATTCGATCGATTCAGATATATTCTCATATACGATGCAATCTTTCTTGGTGTCTAACAATATAACACAATGTTATACAATATTCCTCTCATGCACAATCATTTTAACATTGTTTTCTGCATTCATATTTAGGCAGGAATATATTACAAATTCTAAAAAACAAGAGCAACAATAAAACTTTTATCTAATAGTCGGGGAACAACATTTGATAATGAAATATTTAACAATGAATCAGAAGATTATATAAATATAATTAAAATACATAAATATATATAAATATATGTTATTGACAATGAGATACAAGAAAGAAATTCTTTCTTTCTATTGTTATAAAATCCTTTATGTAAAAAACTGACAGGAAAAATGAACGAGAACCGCTTTTGTGTTAAAACGTTTGTATTCTAGATAGCGACAATGTGCTGATGAGCAAATCTTGTTTTATATGAGGTGATATGAAATATTATCAGTAGTTATGCGACATAAAATTCACAGTTTTGTGACACTAAAACATATTTCCATATATTTCTTGACCACATTAGATTAATGAATTCAAAATGCTTTCGTAGCCGTTTTTGCTGTGATATCTGTAAAGAAAATAAGATAATAGCAATGTTGTAATAGATTGTTAACATAAAATATAGCCAACAAAAAAATATAAGCTACCACACGTGATTAATTTTGAGATTTAAATGAATTTTCATAATTATATAATATTATAAGGCTTAAAATCTTGGCGGTAAAAGATGCTATCTTATAGAATATTTACAAATAAACAGAAAATAGCTATAAATTAATGCGTTTATTAATTAGCGCTTATGTTGCAAAAATGATAAAAATATGAATGGTAGTGTCTGTCGTATAATAATCCCTCGCCGTATCGCGGTTCACCTGTCGCGATTCACCTATCGCGGTTTATTATTTAAGCTTGCGTCGATTCCTCTGTGGTGTTGTTCTGCATTTATAATAAATAAATCTATATAAATTACAAAAATAAAAAATATCTAAAGTACAGCACTGTTTCAGCTTCACATATTTTCACCTATCATGCGGGGTTTTGGAACGTAACACCCGTGATAATAGGGGAATTATTGTATTGTTCGCTTATTGTATTTGAGATTACCTGTAACAATGATTTTAACACAACTTAAGGTTTTGATGTATAATCGCCATGTAAAATGGAGCGTAACATGCATTTTACATGCTTTAGTTGAATTATTTGTACACCTGTCACTGTTTTTAATTTGGTAACGTAAGGACGTTAATGTTCAAGCGGACATAGTCATGTGATGAGACTGTAAATTCACATCTACATATTATACATTCTTCAATTCTTGTGTGGCACCTCGAGTAAGTTGATTTTGCTGTAGCCATAGTTTAACCTATGCTTGGTAGAGATACTGTGCTTACATAAAATGTTCTTAATTCCTGGCTAATTTGGGGGCACAAATAGATTAACACACAAATGTGCTGTGAATATCGACAAAATGTCCAGAGACTGTTACACCACAATTATAGAATAATAAGGCAGTCGGAATTCTCTTCTTACAATACTATATATAATTTGCAGTAGCAGCGCTGATACCACGATTTGGAACACTTAACTGGTATTTAGAGAACACCCACTGCATAGACGTTAACATTTGAAAGATCCTGACATCAACAGGAGAATTTCACAAAACACTGATACCGACAGGTTCTACCGAAGAAGTGCTGAAGGCACTAGAGGTTGCAGATCAGTGCTGACAGCCTTACCTTCGAATGTTTTATAGTCTCACAGACAGCACTTGCTAAACAACAATAGTAAAAATAAATACATATGCTTGGAAACTGAATAGAGAAGAGAACAACGTCTTACGTATCGACAGCGAGGCCCTCGAGAAGTACTCCCTTCATGATGACTATTCCAGTGGTCCAACATACTTGAAAGAATTTCTGGCTATGAAATGCTCAGTACATAAAAAAAAATACTATGTAAGGTTACATTTCCCGAACACTTCAAGATGACAGTCACATCGACATGTAGAATACCTATGGCTGGACATGTGGCCGCTACATTACTCTACATTTCATAGGTAATGTGCATGGAAACCCAGAACAGAATATTGCTATAAAATACCTGAAGGAGCACTCCGTCGGTTACGACGACGAGGGTCCCAGCTGATACGATCAACGGAACAGCTTGCACGTGAAATTAACGTGCAAGTGACTGAGCAATCCACACACACGTGCACCCCTAACGTAGTTCTCAGGGAGACTCAGCGTGACACATAACGTGACAAGGCCGGCCCTTTGAAATACAGGTACTACTCATTTTTGACAGTTGAGTGGACTGAGTGGACAAAATACCTAACAGATGAGACAGTAATGTCTAGAGAGCCCAAAGATACAAGCAAATATGTCAATGACATAACATATGTTAAGGACATTACATATGTAATTAGCAGCTGCACAAAAATGGCATCAATGTACTACCCGTTTCCCTAGTGCGACTTGATGTTGTCGCTAAAACAATATACAATGC
Organism: Octopus bimaculoides; assembly: GCF_046866305.1. Classification (NCBI taxonomy): domain Eukaryota; kingdom Metazoa; phylum Mollusca; class Cephalopoda; order Octopoda; family Octopodidae; genus Octopus; species Octopus bimaculoides. Next base: position 79,996,525 of record NC_142936.1, on the reverse strand, counting down.
CATGCGGAAATAAGACACTTCTGGGATAAATATAGAGAGACCACTGGTATTTAATACACACATAAATGTCAAGATAAAGAATATTAGTAGATCATTCCTATCAAAAACTCTAACAAATTCAAACATCACAGCCCGGATAACATTATTGGGAATTGAAAAAAGTTTTAAAAAATTGTATCGCCAGGTAACTTGATAAAGTGAATATTTCATCGAACAACAAAGAGAAAGACAAGGATAAATGCATCGAAATCTGCAGCTGCTATTCCGGATAATACATTCGCATTTATAATACTAGTTATATTCAGCGTACTTGATTTTATTAGTAAATACGAAGTGGGAATCTGGAGAAGCTGTATGTGTGTGTGTGTGGGGGGGGGGGGGGGTTAGAAAAAGTAATCAATCAACTAACATGGACGTTACGATAACAAGCGAAACAGTAAACATATGCAAACCTTTCTCACGTAAGTTGGTTTTTGTTATCTACATTCCAAAGATGGAGCGTTTAATTGTTATCAGAGACCAGCTATTTTGCAGGAAAATTTCATTTACTTTATAAACAGAAGAGAGCATATATAAAACTGTGCACACACACACACACACACACACACACACACACACACACACACATACATGCTGAAATACATAGTGATATAAGTAAAATAGAAAGGCACAAAAACATAAATTAATTTAAAATGCCTATTGCATACTCGGTGTTCGGAGAACCTGTGCTACTTGCATTACTGTGCTACTTGCATTACTGTGCTACTGTGCTACTTGCCTAGTGAAGTTTCCGTCAATTTAATACCTACATCGGCAACCGTAAATCGACTAATAAGTTTTATTATCATGCACATAGTAGCGCCATCGATCTTGCGACTTTTATGCATTCATTATCGCACGAAATTTTGTCTTTATTCTCTTTTATTGAACGTTCTTGTTAATTTGCTTCGCATGAAAGCATTTTCCCAATGTGCCTGTGAAATATTTATATGATTGCGATATATCTCTATCTATCTATCGACCTATACATACATAATACACACACACACACACACACATTCACACACATAACATGTCCCCCTCAAGAATAGGCACTTTAACAACTGATAACTCCGTTTTAATTTCTTTCAGTTTATGTATACATGTTTTGTGGACACATGTATGAATGCATCCACACGCATATATAATCATATTGGTATCATCTTAGTATTCGACAACGTACTGTATTCGTGTACACACTCACACATATACATGCACACACACACACGCACACATGTATGTATATATAATATATATATTTATGTGTATATATATTTATATACTATACTGTACTGGGCAACTGGGAAAGGAAAGATAAGCACTTCTTTTTATAAAGATAGTGAAACCAATCTTTATACAAGTTGCCCAGGATCTCTACGGTCTCACTAGTTCGTGGGCCAGCTTAGCGGAATTTCGTTCATCTTTACGTTCTGAGTTCAAATTTCGCTGAGGTCGACCTTGTCTTTTATTCTTTCCGGGTCGATGAAGTAAAAACGACTTGAGCAGTGAGGTTGATGTAATCAACCTACACCATCCCCCAAATTTGCTGGCCTTGGGTCAAAATTTGAAACCAATATACTATAGTATAATATATTATAGCATAACACACACACACACACACACACACACACACACACACACACACACACACACACACATATATATATATAAACGCCCATATGCGGAACTTTGAAATTAGACAGTTGTCTCCTCTTCAAAACATTTAATGATCCATATAACCTCCTTAAGTCATTATTTGAAGGATATATTGGGCATAGTCATAAAACAAAAACATCGGTCATAAGGCATTGACAGCTACCACTTAGCTAATTGCTCTATGGCGCATCAAAACAGCAATACGTTACAGAAAAAAATCAAATGTTTTAAAGTATAATGAATATTCAACATATACTGCTTATGTGAGAGGAAACCTAGAACTGAAATAGTGAAATGCATTTGAATGTATTATTGTTTAGCCATACAAGAAGAGAAACCTACATAAACACACATTGGGACGAATATTCCTATGTAATGACGCTCATTCTGTGACGAAGATTCAACTCTGTTCGACTGCTTATACTTCAAAAGTTTTATCTTGATTTATGCAAAAGCGGTGCCATTATCGCACATCAACGAACAATATCTTACATCACAAATGAATGTCCTTCACATATCAAGACTTCAAAGAAGTTCGTATAAACGAGAGATAATTTAAATGTATGATTATAGAATTGCCTGCCAAAGCTATCACAAAATCAATCATTCATGACTAGGAAATGTTAAGATACTTGGCATATCTTTTCAGTAAGAATATCTTGAAATGTATGCAAAACTTAGACATTTCTACACGAAACTCTAAGGATTTCACTCAAATTTTATATAATATTCATAGATTATTTAATCATGAGGTTCTTATTAACTAACGTCATAGAGTTTGTGTTTATAATGATCTTGTATCTGTTAAGATTTCCTAATTCATTTTCATTGTTGTTAATCTGGTCACAAGTGCAATGAAACCGTTTAGATCGACGCTGTTAACGATGTACATAGAATAGCTAATCGTGTTGTTCTTACTAGCGATCCGTACATTATCTGTATTTATATAATGAGCTTGCGTCTCATAAGGTTTGCTCTTTAAATTTCTCTTGTATTAGGGTGGTCTGGTGGACAGTTTTGGGTCTATGGCCATAATATGACCACGGAATCCGTTTAAATATACAATGCTAATGTTTGTTTTGAAAGATCAATGGTTTAAAAAAAGGATGTACAAAAATAGGTAATTCAGAAGGCTGGCGTTTTTGAGAAGAACATCCCAGCAAGATCAGTGGTGGTGCTTTGACAGGAATGGCACAAGACCAACTATGTTCAATGATCATATGACACTGTTTAAAAGATAATTATTGAACTGTGTTCCGGCTCGAGATCAAGCCAATCTGTTGGTTGCCTTGATAGTAGATATAGCGTCCTTAGTCAATCATCATAACTTATATTGTGTCTGCTAAAAACATTCACTTCTATGTTGAAAACCATGAGCATCATAAAGGAATACTAGAAATGGAAGAGAGAATGATGATACTTATAGACCCTGTCTTATACTGATTACATCCCTTGTTTATCATACATAAGAAAATATGTATTGTATTAAGCTTTCATTCTTTTAATCATCGAGAAAATTTAACTGTATCCATATTGAGACATTATCCTGTATGGTTAATTTGACCAGATCATTTTTTTAAATCTCTGTCTATTCCATAAATTTTATCCTGATATAATAAAAAAAAAAAATTGAAATACTGAACTAGAAGCTTTAATGGAA
>NC_142936.1:79983170-79990670 GCF_046866305.1 Octopus bimaculoides | reverse complement strand
TTCATACTGAACTACTTGGCAAAATTGTTAATTATTAATTCTATTATTAATTGACGATTCTCTGCCCTTATTCTTGTATATATATATATATATATATATATATATATATATATATATATATATGTACTAACTGAGGTACCCGGTAATAAATTACCGTTAATAAAATATTTGTTTAAAACCATGGAACATCATTCGTCAAATTTCGGCATTTTTGGTCAAATTGATATCACGATGGATTGTGCGAAAAGTGCCGAAATTTTATAATTTTCGAAAAATCGATTATTTTTAATTCCAAGTGCGTAAGTGGCGGCATCGGCATAACCCCCCACCCACCCACCCACACACACACGTCAAGTTTCATGAAGGTCTGTTAGATAGTCTCGGAGGAGTTAAAGTAACAAATTCACGTTTTTCCATTTTCCCCGAGCGTCCAACTAATATACCTGCTTCTTGTTCCCTCGCCTGTTTCTTCTTTTGTAAATTTGAATTATACGTATATATATATACAAATAGACGCGCATACACAAAGACATATATACATATGTATATATATATTAAGAGTTTACCGTACAGCCTCCGAATATTTCTAGTAATATCTGCTTCGAACTTCACCATTCCGAAAATGAACAGTAAATATATATTCTCTTTTACTCCTTTATTTGTTTCAGTCATTTGACTGCGGCCATGGTGGAGCACCGCCTTTAGTCGAGCAAATCGACCCCAGGACTTATTCTTTGTAAACCTAGTACTTATTCTATTGGTCTCTTTTTGCCGAACAGCTAAGTTACGGGGACGTGAACACACCAGCATCAGTTGTCAACCGATGGTGGGGGGGACAAACACAGACACGCAAACACACATACATATATATACAAATACATATATACGACGGGCTTCTTTCAGTTTCCGTCTACCAAATCCACTCACAAGGCTTTGGTCGGCCCGAGGCTATAGTAGAAGACACTAACCCAAGGTGCCACGCAGTGGGACTGAACCCAGAACCATGTGGTTGGTAAGCAAGCTACTTACCACGCAGCCACTCCTGCGCCTATATATATATATATATATATATATATATATATATATATATATATATATATATATATATATATATATATATATATATATATATATATATATATATATATATATATATATATATATATATATATATATATATATATATATATATATATATATATATATATATATATATATATATATATATATATATATATATATATATATATATATATATATATATATATATATATATTTATATATATGTATATATATATATATGTATATATATATATATATGTATATATATATATTCGAGTTGACAAATGAAAAGCAGGCACTCGAAACACTTAGTAGGCTTTACATGTATTGTTTAAGCAGTTTCATTCATGCGCACAGACCCACATAGACTACAGACACACACACACTTACACAAACACACACACATATTAAATAGTCACCATCTCTTTTGAAATAGTGATTTCTCTTCTCTCCGGATATTTGCTGTCGAAGAACATGTTTCCGTCTACCCGATCTGCGACAGTTCACATATTGATGAAGATACGTGGTGGCTTATTTAAACAATGAAGCGTATCATCACACAATAACATACTTCCACAGTGGCCAACTTCGAACTTGTTATGATCGAACCCATTTGTACTGGGCACGAGGTAGATTAGAATTACTCTGTCACGTGTTAATGTATCCTATTTCGTTTTGTCAATCACAGCTTCTTTCATATCTTTAGTTCGTTTATTTTCATTTCCCTTGCCTTTTCTTCATCAATAGCCGGGTTAATTAGTTATCCTTCATTGGTAAACATAGCAGGAAAATTGAAATTAATTGTTCTATATATGGAAGGAAGGCCTCTGCAAACAATATTCAATATTTCACTATTTGTTGTATAGTGTACATTTACCATTAATGAATTAATTTACCTAACAATGAAGAAAGAAGGGGTAAAAGGAAAGGAACTTAACTAACAAAATGAAAGAAACTTAATTAATATCGTAATATATATATTGATATATATATATATATATATATATATGTATCTCTCTCTCTCTCTCTCTCTCTCTCTCTCTCTCTCTATATATATATATATATATATATATATATATATTTGTGTGTGTATGCGCGCGTATATGTGTGTGCATGTGTATATATACATATAATATGCGTGTATACATGTATGCATATAAATATATATCAATTTTCTCACCTATATATATATATATATATATATATATATATATATACATATATAAACACACACACACACACACACACACACACACACACACATATATATATATATATATATATATATATATATACATATATACACACACATATATATGCATATATACGTCTCTCTCTTCCTCCCTCTCCCTCTTCCTCTGCATTACTGTGTGTGTATATAGGATGTTAATATAATTTTTCAAATGTTCTTTAAATCTGCTCGATTTTAATGAAGCGACATGTTTAAATTTAGTTCTTCATCTGTTATTTTCTCAGCTATAAAAAGAATTTTTTTTTTTTTTGAAAAAAAAAAAAAAGAAAATATAACAACACTGAGTACAGTCTCCTAAAATATTTTTGAGATAAATTATTAATGGTTACTTTTTGTTTATCGTTACTGAATACCATTCAGTTACAAATAACAGCAATCATTGCCATATTTCTTTTATAAGAAAAAAAAATAGTTGCTTCCTACATCATCTAAAGACGAACTGAAAACTAAAGGGAAAATGGCGGGTTGTAAATTTTTAGTTATTATTCGGTGATTTGTTTTGTCTAGACGTTTTACGTCCAGTGTTTTAATTTGGTGCTTTATATTCAGTGTTTTATATCGCTGTTTTGCTCCGTCTGTATTTGAATCAACGTGTTCGCCTGTATGTGTGTGTATTTGTGCAGTTGTGTATGTATTTTTGTGGCTTTGTGTGTGAGTGTGCATTTGTGTATGCATGTATTTCTATTTGCCTCATTGTGTGTGCATGCGCGCGAGAGTGTGTGTTTGTGTGTGTGTGTGCGTGCATAAGTACGAATATTAATGAACAGAAATTGTGAGATCGACCGATGATAGAATTAGTCACCATTTATTTTTTTATATTCATTATCATCATTATTATTATTATTATTGTTCAGTAGTTTTATTTTTATAACGTGCTTTCACTTCACTACCGAGCGCAGCTCTATGCGCCTTGGGTATGTGCTGTGGTTTGCTGTGGTGCTCTTTTGTTTACTGTATTGAAAGTGTTTTGCGTAGAATGTGTGCAGTACCCAGTAGTGCAATTTTCTGTATGTTATATATATTTGTAAGTCCTGGTGTTTTTGTTATGTATTTGTCTGAATATTTTTTAATTATACCTAAGGCACCTACTATGATAGGAATTGTTTCTGTTTTTAGACTCCACATTCGAGTTATCTCTCTTCCAGGTCTTTGTATTTTGAAAGTTTTTCCATTTCTTTTAGAGAAACGTTGTCATCTGCTGGTATTGATACGTCAATTAGAAAGCATTTTTTTCTTCATGATCTTTGACAACTATATCTGGTCTATTTGCCTTAATTTCTCTATCTGTGTGTATTGGCATATCCCAGAGTATGGTTGCTTTCTCGTTTTCTGTGACCTTTTCTGGCGTGTGTTTATACCATCTTTTTTCTGTTGTTATTCCATAGTGTTGGCATAGCTTCCAGTGTATATATGTCCCAGCTCTGTCGTGTCTGTGAATATATTCCTTCTTAGCCAGGACTGGGCAGCCAGAGATAATATGATTTATTGTTTCTTGTCTATCTCCACATATTCTGCAGTTACTTGTTATATTTCTTTTCATTATGTATTTTTGGTAATTTCTGGTGGAGAGGCTCTGGTCTTTTGCAGCAATTAAAAATCCCTCAGTCTCTGCTTTGAGTCCTGAGCTTCTCAGCCATTGCAGGGATTTTTCTCCGTCTATTTCTTTCGCATTTAGTTTAGCCCAGTATTTACCATGTAGGGGCTTTTCTTGCCATCGTTTTATCATGGTCCGTTGCTGTTCTAGTTTTAGTTTGGATTTCATTTGTTTTATAGCTTTTGTTGTTTCTTCTTCTTCTTCTTCTTCTTCTTCTTCTTCTTCTTCTTCTTCTTCTTCTTCTTCTTCTTCTTCTTCTTCTTCTTCTTCTTCTTCTTCTTCTTCTTCTTCTTCTTCTTCTTCTTCTTCTTCTTCTTCTTCTTCTTCTTCTTCGTATTTGTTAGGTAGATTGATTTCTTGTTTGTATTTGTCAGCTTCCTTACATATCGAAAACAGTTTTTTGTCTTGGTCGTGTTTTAACTAATTTTCCTCTTTTAACTAATTTTCCTCTTTCAGGGTTGAATTGTCACATTTTTCTAATCCGAATTTCATATCTATTTCCTTGGTAAAGCCGTGTACTGTCTGTAGTTTATTATTATTATTATTATTATTATTATTATTATTATTATTATTATTATTATTATTATTATTACTGTTGGTGTCGTTGTTGCTGCTACTGTTGCTAGAATTATTTTAATCTGTTGCTGCTTTATAAAAATCAGTAGACAGAATAAGTAACCAAGTCGTTTAGAATGAGGTTTTACTGCGATTGCCAATTTGGTTACTGGTGTTCATATCAATATTGGAATTCGGGTACCAGAATACGGAAGGAGTTATGTATACATTTATACTATATATATGTATACATGTATGTATGTTTATATATATGTATATATATATATATATTTATATATATATATATATATATATATATATATATATATATATATATATATATATATATATATATATATTTTATATATACATGTATATATATGTAAGTGTATATACACATACTATATATATATATATATATATATATATATATATATATATATATATATATATATATATATATACATATATATATATATACACATACATATATATACAGGAATGCCCGCACGGGTCGCCACTGCATGGTGCCAAAGGTACCGTCCACTGCATCTCACATAAGAACGAGATACTGCAGCAGCCTCGGTTTCAGAGGACCTCAGCTCTTCAATGCCCTGCCAAAACATTTGAGAGACATGCAAGACATGGATGCGGAGGTCTTCAAGACAAGACTTGACGCTTTCCTCTCCAAGATACCAGACGAACCAATGGCTCGTAATGAGACGCAGTTTAGGGCAGCTGTGTCAAATTCTCTTATACACCAGATGTGCCATCAAAACTCTTGATTGGACCATGTCAGGTGGGGGAGAAGAGCCATGCAAGGAACGTGAAAATCACGGTGGTGCACCAGCATGACCGCAGCCACTTGGCTGAAACACATAAATAAATAAATAAATAGATATATATGTATATATATATATACACATATATATATATATATGCATATATATATATACATATATATATATGTATTTATACATATATATGTATATATATACATATATATATGTATATATATATATATATATATATATATATATATATATATATATATATATATATATATATATATATATATACATACATAGATATATATATATATATATGTTATCCTACAAGACGTGGTCTTTAAAAAAGCATCACAGTACGTTCACATTCACAAGCAAGTCCTACCATAAAACTTTACAAATTCTTTAACACAATCATTCACATACATATTCACATACAAATACACATACATACATACATACATACATACATACATACATACATACGTAATGGTTAGTACTGAGAAACATTTCCAGATTCGCAACTGATGCTCAATCAGTGACTTCGGTAGACATTGAAATAAGAATCGTCGTTTTTCTCTTCTTCCAATTTCACTCACTTCGGGTAACGTCAACAATAAGACTATCAATAGGAAAGACGAATGCCGCGAGACTTCAAACACGATAATGAAGACTATGCAGATAAAAGAGAAGAAGAAGAAGAAGAAGAAGAAGAAGAAGAAGAAGAAGAAGAAGAAGAAGAAGAAGAAAATGAAGATGAAGGAGAAGAAGAAGGAGAAGAAGATGAAGGAGAAGAAGAAGGAGAAGAAGAAGAAAATAAGAAGAAGAAGAAGAAGAAGAAGGAGAAGAAGAAGGAGAAGAAGAAGAAAAAAAGAAGAAGAAGAAGAAGAAGGAGAAGAAGAAGAAGAAGAAGAAAAAGAAGAAGAAGAAGAAGAAAATGAAGATGAAGGAGAAGAAGAAGGAGAAGAAGAAGAAAAAAAGAAGAAGAAGAAGAAGAAGAAGAAGGAGAAGAAGAAGAAAAAAAGAAGAAGAAGAAGAAGAAGGAGAAGAAGAAGAAGAAGAAGAAAAAGAAGAAGAAGAAGAAGAAGAAGAAAATGAAGATGAAGGAGAAGAAGAAGGAGAAGAAGAAGAAAAAAAGAAGAAGAAGAAGAAGAAGAAGAAGAAGAAGAAGAAGGAGAAGAAGAAGAAGAAGAAGAAGAAAAAGAAGAAGAAGAAGAAGAAGAAGAAGAATAAGAAGAAGAAAATGAAGATGAAGGAGAAGAAGAAGGAGAAGAAGAAGAAAAAAGAAGAAGAAGAAGAAGAAGAAGAAGAAGAAGAAGAAGAAAAAGAAGAAGAAGGAGGAGAAGAAGAAGAAGAAGAAGAAGAAGAAGAAGAATAAGAAGAAGAAGAAGAAAAAGAAGAAGAAGAAGAAGAAGAAGAAGAAGAAGAAGAAGAAGAAGAAGAATGAGACTGCAGTTAGTGACATTAACAGCTAATAAAAGAGAAGTCAATACAAGAATCTATATATAGATTTAGTAGGCATAGGTCAGTAAGAATTCGAGTTTAAAAGCATGAACTTCTTAGTGATATCCACAGACTTTGGTCTTGTATATTCAGTCGTCCCGTTTTTTCTATACCAAATTCTCCATCCCCTTACTTTTTCAAATTCAGAAAGGGTTGCTGTTTTCTTTTTATAATTGGATATATAATTCTTCTTTTTTAAATGCATGCGAATTATCAAATGCTCGGTTTTCATTAACTGCATTAATGTACATAAGTCTCCGAGTTTGAAGAAAATAGGAAAGCAACTCAGGGGTATTTCATCACAAATAGTTAAATATAGTCATTGTCGTTTGGCAGTGTTTGTTATTATCTTGTTTTCTTTGTGTGTGTGATTTCAGAAATTATTGCAAAGTTTGTGATATATGAAAATTTGGTGATAAGTTACATTGTTTTTAGATGAGAATGTGCATGACCTAGTAGTTCGGCAAATGCCCACCTCTATCACAAGTTTTCATTTTCCTTGCCTTTTCTTTATCAATAGCCAGGTTAATTAGTTATCCTTCAGTGGTAAACATACGACGAAAATTGAAATTAATTATTCCATATATGGAAGGAAGGCCTCTGCAAACGATATTCAATTTCACTATTTGTTGTATAGTGTACATATACAATTAATGAATTAATTTACTTAGCAACGAAGAAAAAAGGGTAAAACGAAAGCAACTTAACTAGCAAAATGAGAATTAATAACATATATATATATATAT
>NC_142936.1:79968170-79978170 GCF_046866305.1 Octopus bimaculoides | reverse complement strand
CTTAGTAATTATATATTAAAACAAATATTTTAGCTTTCTGTTTATTTTTGTGGTTCAAAATCGTTGCACAATTACTGCCTCATTATCAATATTCTTCCACTGCAACGGTTTGGAAAGTAAATAGCAAGTTCCATTAAATCTCATTCAGTATCTTCATTCTTTCTTGAACCTTTTTCGAAGAAAATTTACGTAATACGCAATGTTTTATGAATTGAAATATTTGTCATTTATTTTAGGTGACACGTTAGTGTGCATTTCAGGGCTTTGTAGTCTGGTTGAAGCTTTCAAAATTTCAGAGTCGTACTTTTCTAGCAAATGATTTGATCTATGCTTATACATTGAAACCTAAGAAATTACATTATGGAAAAACTAATTTAGTTGTTTTAAACACATTTATACAACGTAACATTAAAACTCATTTATGTTTTTGAGGTGTCAAAATTTTTGTCGCCTAACATCAAACCGATTACTGTAAACCATTAAGTTTTTGTGCTTTTAGGTCGCTAAAAAGGCTAACCTACGATGTAATTGCTTCAGCTCCAACACACAATTTCAGCTAAAATCGCTTGGTAGACAAGTGCAACTCCAACTTATCTGCAATCAATAGACTATTAATATGAATAATATTAAACCTTATAAGCTCATAATTTGTTATATATAAAAACTGATGGTATTGCAACCATAAATGCAAGAGTTGTCGAGTGACACGGTTTCCGATTAAACTATTATTTTCATAAGATAATTGCTTGATGACTTAGCAGTAGCAAGAGAGGTGATTCTACTAAAATGGTTCCAGCAAAGCGGAAACGAATCAATAGTACTTTATTTGAGCAGTGGTCAGTATTTTGATCGATAAAATGCATGGCAAATTATATATACATGTTTTCGTTAATATAATTGTTGACTTACCCTGTCTGAAATTGTTATTTTTGTCTTTTATTATTCTTAATTAACTCTAAAGATGAATGAGCTTGTTTGGAAACTTATACTGATACCGTGACTGGTTGTTAGGTATCCCTTTGTAAGTAATAACCATTTAAGGCATTGGTGCCTCATGTACAGTCTCTCATGATGCATGTTTCTAAAGCAAGTAACCGCCGTCGACAAAACACTCTATGCGTGACACATACAGATTTTCGAAATAAGGAATCGTAGATACTCCTTTTTCAAACATGACTACCTAATTTTCTTCCACAACAGCAAGACTCAATCCTTGAATTGTGTCACAAAAAAATGTTTCGCTGAAGAACATCACTACAAATTTTAACACTCAGAGTTGTTGATCATCCATCATGGCACTAACAACAAAATACGCAGTGCGAACCACATTAAGAAATTTCTCACATTTATGTGAAAACACTACTGTGGGCATAGAAATATCTTATCGCAAAGTTGAGTAAAAATAAAAACGAATATTTTATATATAACACCTTTCTGCCGCCCTTTTAACTTACCCTGTCATTTGTACTCTGTGTAAGTTCGACCAATTAATATAGACATCCATGTATTTATACTTAAGAATTCGTCCTCCGAAAGTCGGCAGCTTTTGCATTCTCTCGGTTTGATTGTATACATATATACATATTTTGAATTTGATACCTAAACTATCCTATTTAATATATTTAACGTATCTGATTTGTTTATCCGCATAATTGCCTATATATGTATATATATGTATGTATGCATGTATATATATATATATATATATATATATATATATATATATATATATATATATATATATATCCGAGTACCAAGGGTCATGGTTCACTATGTTTAATTATTTTGATAAGTTTTGGAAATCTACGTGATGCATAATGTAATCTATTATCACTACAGAAAAGGAAAAGAAATCCCGAAACAATTGTCGCAAATTTAAACTCCATTCATCTGTTCTATCACACACACACACCCACACACACACGCACACACACACACACACACACACACACACACGCACGCACACACACACACACACACATATCTAGTCATTGATATGTCTTTATTTAATGAAATGAAATTGAATATATTGATACTTCGAAATCATTTTATGAAACAACTCAAAAATACATTCGCAACTTTGCTGAGGTTCTGAGAAGTGCATAAGCACCAATAGTTATGGATAAATCCATAACAGAGGAGACATGATGTGTAAAAATAATCGGATCATTTCGATTCATTGACTGACTGCTACCAATACTGGAATAATCGCATCATTTCAATTGGATGAACGACTGCTCCTGATACTGGAACCCATAATTCTAAAGCATGAGAGTGGAAACATATTTTCAGCCTGTGAAAATGATAGCACAGATCCTAAACTCACTAAATATTATTGTACTGAATGCTGTGCAATTCATCCAGATGAACTTGACTCTTAATCTCAACCCTGTCTCTAATTCCCTATTCTTTTATGATTATTATATTTTAAGAGCGACATATTGAGGAAAAAACAAAACAAAACAAACATAAATTTCATTTGCTAATAAATGTTGCTATATGACATTATATTTCATTCACCTATCTATCTATCTATCTATCTATCTATCTATCTATCTATCTATCTATCTATCTATCTATCTATCTATCTATCTATCTATCCATATTTATGCATATATAATCTGTCTATCTATATGTATGTACGTATTCAGGTGTGTATGTTTTTTAATGTACTTCATCTAAGCTGAGTCATAATATGAATATGATATCTCAGTTTATACCATAGAACATAACAATTGTATAGTAGTTCTCTATCAGAAATCTTTACTTTAGGATAAACAATTCACCTCACGCAATACTTGGGAAGCGAGATATCGTTTTTACAGGAAATATATGACCAGCTATTTGCAGCTGAATGCAAAATATTAGCATGGAACCTAGGTACTCTGTAGCCTAAAATTCCAAACAATGTAGAACAAAACTTATTAAAATTACAGTGATAAAACACTTAAATCCGAACCGAAAATCCAATTCACATCAGTTAGTTGACTTATAGTTTAAATAACTAAATATACGAAGGGTGTGCTGCAAAGTTCCTGGCTCAGTCGGATCAGTTAATTATGATTTTATTTAACTTATTCCCCGCTCATATTCACATACTTATTGCAGCGGTTCTTCAGATTTTCTTAACACTGTAAAACAACTAGGACGTTTGGGCTCCAGACAGGTTTTTCGCCTGACCGTTAAATGTATGAACTTTTCATTACTGTTTCGTATGTATGATATTGATTATAATACCTTATGTAAATAGTAATTATGTTTTTCATCTATATGAAACGATACTGTTTCTAACAGGTATAACACCATGCGTCAGGTGAAACAAATTCAGCAAAAAAAAAAATATATAAACGAAATAAAGTAGTAAAATAATTAAAATAAAATAAATTAGAAATTTGAGTCTGATGAATGGCACATCTTACAGCCATATTCGTTTGTGTACCATTACATGTACCACCAGAATAAGTGTAATTGCCAACATTCGTTATGACGCAACTTCTTGCCATAACTTGTGTTTCTAAAACTCAAATCTTGAAGTAATTTAATCAGTTATATGTATTATTTTACTTTATGCTAGCAATAATGCCCTGCCTCGTCTCATTTAAAAGATGGGAAGAAAATTCCACGTCTTTATAATAATTGTGCTTGTCATTACGTTACTGAGCCCATCGGTAACGCTTTCACGTGATTAGAGAAAAAGAGGGAGAAAAAAGAGGGAGGGAGAAAAAGAGAGCGAAAAGCATCCATTACATGAGGTAGAGGGAATGTAATTGTAAAGCTTTCAAGTGATTAGTTGAAAGGATAGAGAGGAGAAAGAAAAAGGAGAGAGAGAGAAAGATGACAAGTCGAAGAGTGAAACAGAAAGAGGGAGAAGGGAGAGAAAAAAGACGGAGTGGGAAAGAGAGCGTCCATAACGTGTGGTAGTGGAACGTAATATTTGTTACGTGGTTAAAAAAGTTAGTTGAAGGTAGTGATATAGAGAGAGTTAGAAATATTTTATTAGAGGGGTGATGTTCTAATGGTGAGATTAAGGAAAGGCAGAGAGAGAAAGTGAGAGGGGGGAGGGGAAGAAGGAGATAATGATGGTGGTGATGGCGGTGGAGGTGCGTGGATAGTGAAAACTGTATTTTTTTAAAAATTGAACTATTCTTTTTTATATCACCTGTCACATAACACATGTGCATAGGTGAAATTGCGTGAAATATTCACGCTTATTTGCATGGCAGATACCTACAATGAAGATTGTAACATATGTACGGGGTATTTTTTTAGTTTATGGGGAAAATGGTAAATAAGAGTAAATATTTATTTCATAAGTGCTGTGTATTAAGTCTATAAAATTGTGCATAAATATATATATATATATATATATATATATATATATATATATATATATATATATATATTAAGTAATCACCGTATTCTAATTCCTTTCACTTTTCAATAAGTAGCAGATGAGCTACTATCTTTCCATCAAACACAACACAAGCTGCACTCTCAGGATTTGGGGATAAAATTCTCAGAAATAACCCAATAGATTATCATGAATTCCTTGAAATATTCATCAGTTTTCTTTTACATCGCTAAGGGAGTTAAAAGTAAGAAAAATAAATGAATAAAATACAAAACTTCGTTGGAAAATATCACCATGTTGGCAATAAGTTTCATTATGCTCATAGGTCCCGCTAGTATTATATAATATTCTCTTTGAACTGATGTAACCCTAGGTAAAACTCCAGCTTTCTGTGTCTAAATCTAGGGTCTATAACTTGGTACAAGCATTCCTTTCTAACTACTTCACATTTTCTATTTATATTTCTTTTTCTCGATATGATATGAGAATAATCACTTATTTGAATTGTTTACAATAGATAAGTCGATCACTATGTGGTTAATTCTATTGAATTAAGCAGTCTGCTTTTCAAATCTATTGTATGGTTTCTGTTTAGCACGACCAAATCAGTAGAACACTCTTGAAATACACAGCGCAGATTTTGCTTCTCTGAAGCAGCAAATAGAATTGTGTCCGTAATAACAATCATCATTTTTGCAAACGTATAAGACGCTCTTCTATCTTACAAGAATATGTTGTAAAAAAAAAAACAAAAAACAAAAAGACAAAACAAAACAAAACAAAAAACAAATTTAATATGTTTCATCAAATGCTTATTGAATGACGTCTTTAAGTGGTTTTAGTGAAGAAAATGGAAGCTTCCGCTTATATAAATACAATATTGTGACTGTATACCAGAATATATTATGAGACCATAAATTGATCATAAATAATCTGCGTTATGGGGAAACCGTATTTCAAATTTATGTTCTTTCAGATCAACTACAGAGCTATTTGTATTGTGCTCAAGAGAATTGCCATAAAGGAATTCAAATGCATATTTCTAGCTGTGATATTTTGTGTTGAGATCACCAACCACCATAGGGGTGCACTGCCGCTATGACGTTAATGTCATTCCCTCATTGCAAAGTGCTGACAGGTGGATTCAAGTTTGTTAACATTCCTTTCATTTTTCGAGGAGAATTTTTCATCTAGATTACAAACAAATGTTTCTTAAAGCTAACACTCTCATTAAATGACGTAAGACACATTACATGTAAGATTTGTATGCTGGTTGGTTACAATATAAGTGCTGACGAACCGTAAGCAATTTTTCGTACGTTTGTGGCAATAGACTGTGTTAATTTGGCTTCTTTTCAATATTTTATTATAAGTAATAATTATTGTGCCTAAATGGTTTATGTTCTAGTTCCTTCGCCTATGGCTCTTGGTTTCTATTTCTTTTGCGGCTGCATTACACGCAGAGTGTTCTATTTTTATATAATTAAAAATAAGAATAAAACGTATCTTATTAGGCGGTAAATACGAAATGTCTTATTTGCAGCGTGATTAAGAAGGTAGTAACCTCTTGTATCGCTCATGGCATTGGAACTGCTATTTATACCGAGATATGAACTATTAACTCAGTATTTCACTCGGGGACTCTATGTTAGTTAACGATTATCTGATAACCATAAACTGTATACATTTATTATATAAAATAATTGTTTTAGTATATATTTGTCATGACGCATTTTAAAATAAATCAATAATAATTTTAGATAAATATCTGAAAGCATTTCCATATATTTAAATATAAACATTTATAATATATTAAGAATTTCAATTACATTTATTACAAAACATCCATTTGCTTTTAAACTCGAAATAATACTGATAATATTAATAGAATATAAAAATAAATAACAAAATGGAAATTATTTCATTTAACTACTTCATTTAAATACTGAAGTATATTTAAGTTAACTATAAAATAATAATAAATCACGCACTGACAAAGAATAACAACTATAAAAGCAACAGAGAACAAAATGATGAACAAAAATAAAACAGCTGCCAACAGCTACACTTTGTATTCATGTATTTCATGTCTGAATAGGAAATGAAATCTTGAAGATGGGATCAATATTGATTAAATAATTAACTACTAATATAAATACAAAGCACATGTATGTATATACACATATGTTTGGGCATGAGTTTATGTATATATCTGCATACATGTGCATATATATGTAAATGTTTGTAGCCATGCACACTCATATATATATATATATATATATATATATATATATATATATATATATATATATATATATATATATATATATATATGTGTGTGTGTGTGTGTGTGTGTCTGTGTGTGTGTGTCTGTGTGTGTGTGTGTGTGCAACCGAGTATTTATTCGTAAGAGTAATAATAATACGACGACCATGAATAGAGACGTCAGTAACAGTTGATAACGTAATTGAATACTTTATATTTATTTCTATCAGTCAAACGCTATGATTTCCTGCCGTGATACCCGATTTCATCTTCCGATTTTTTCAATGAGAGGAGAGAATCTCTCGAGATTTACATGCGTATATACATATATATAGTCAACATGTGAGATCCAGGGATTCTTAATATAGAAGTCAATTAGTAATACTCAAAAGATTCGAACTTAGACTTCACTGCCGTTACAGGAGATCATTCCACGTGGTAAAAAAAGGTTATAAAAGGGATCAAGTTAATCGGGTTTAGAAGCAATTATGCGGATAAATAAATTGCATAATTTGTTTATCCGCATAATTGCTTTCATCTATATATATATATATATATATATATATATATATATATATATATATATATATATATATATATATATATATATATATATATATATAAATATATATATATATATGTGTGAGTATGTGTGTGTGTGTGTGTGTGTGTATGTATGTATTTATGTGTGTGTGTGAGTGTGTATGTGTCTGTGTGCGCGAGTGTATGTGCGTACGTGCTAAATCTATAGTTATGAGGAAGAAACTAGCTGTAGGTAAATTGCGACGTACTGTAATAGAAGGCATTAGACAATGTACTAAAAATTAAAGACGATTAATTAAAAGGGGATAACGAAGTAAGTTCAAACATAAACTGTAATTATTGCTATTTAGGGAACAAACATAAAAAGAAAGAACACGTGTTTATAAACGCTCTATATGAAGCCAAAGGAAGGGGTTTGTGTTGGAGGTATTAATGTAATAGTTTAAGAGATGCGCGTGGAGGTGAAATGTGCGATCTTCGATTGCAATTCGGATTTCGTAGCGATTGTTTTTAATTTGTATGATAAACCTAGCAAATAGTAAAATGTACCAATATGTTCGCTATGACGAAAAATGAATATTGCTTTATAACAGTGCATCACATTAAAGAATTTTAGAAGAATCTCTAAGAGGAGGAAGCCATGAAAAAAAAAATGCTAGAAAAAATGGGGAATATATCAGTAAATGTTTTCTGGAATCAAACATAGAAAGTCCTACGTGAGAGAATTTGTTCATATCAAAGGTTTGCATTGAAGTCGATTATCTTTATTCTTACAACTGCTTTGTATTTTCCAATTATCTGCTCTATCAGGGGCATCATGCCTTTTCGCAGGCGCGTTGAGCATCGCGGTTTATAACTAGATTTAGCAAAGCAGATATAAGCAGATTTTGTAAGATTTTCATTTAAGATTTTCGGGAGTCTGCTAGTCTATTGAGGTTTGAATTTCTTTGAGGGTAATTCTATGGACCCTCTATAAGAACTGGTTTCAATTTAGGTCAACTGAATTTTAAACCGAAAATATCTTTCACTTCAATCGAAAACACAACCACCATACAAACGTCGAACGACAAGTTCAGATATATTATAATCCGGAAAGTATGTCATGGTGTACTAAAAATCTTACTACGGAGTAAGATGAATCCCGCTTCGGTTTCTTTGAATTTAGTAACTAATGTAGCAATGCTAAACTCATTTCATAGACGTTGTTTAGAGATATATAGATGGTACTTTAAAATACCAATTTGGAAAATTTTCACTAATGTTTCGTTAAGTTCATCTGTTCTTGAACATTACGATTTATATCTCGAGGCAGTTATTCCTTACCCGAATGCTTGTCATTTTATTTTTTCGATTTGTTTATCATATCAAACGGTTCTCAACCTCAATCGCTTGATGAAATAGTTTCTATATCTAACATTTCGTAGAAATGATAGCACTGTTTTTAGCGAAGGGATCTACTTGCTTTATTGGCATATTTTAGTTTTAGATTATAAAGACCTGCATACCATGCTATGCTGTTTTCTTCTGCCGTAATGCTGTGTTCGCATCCAATAAGTCCCCTTCCCCATCTTATTCTTGGTAAATACAGTCTGTCTTTATCAATTTTTGGGTGGAGTGACGCATATCTAGTTAGCAACTTCCTTGTCTTTCTGTCTTAGCTGTTTAGTTCGTCTACTGTCCATACGATTACCCCTGCCCCATATTGAAACCGCCCAGGTTATGATAGCTTCGATCTTATTGCTATTATTATTATTATTATTATGATTATTATTATTATCATTATTGCTATTATTATTATTATTTTCATTATTATTATTATTTGCGTCCTTCACATTCTAAGGAATTCTAGCTAAAGTCAACCTAGCCTTTGAAATATCTGGTCACGATTTATAGAAAGTTACATTCCAGTGCCGATGTATTTCTAATCGACTAAAGTCCATCTCTCAAAATTGATGACCTTGTGTTAAATTACAAACATTCCCTAGTAACGTAGCCACAAGTCCCGCAATTTTCCAGTGAAGCAGACTAGTCGTTTACCTCAACCTCAGAAAGGATGAAAGCAATGTCGATCTCAGCCGCATTTGAAATTAAAATTAAAGTGTGGGAAGATATGTCTCTAAGCAATTTGTTCGGCGCTCTAACGAGTCTACCATCATGCCGTTTTCTAAATTAGAAACAACATTAATGATATTCTCTGTTATAAGCACATGATATTTTGTGCGGGGAGGGTCTCGTCTATTATATCAACCTCAGTACGTGATTTGTTCTTATTTCATCGACCCCGAAAGAATAAAAGGTAAAGGCGACCATGGCGGAATTTTAACACACAACGTGTGGCTGTGTGGTAAGTAGCTTGCTTACCAACCACATGGTTCTGGGTTCAGTCCCACTGCGTGACACCTTGGGCAAGTGTCTTCTACTATAAACCTCGGCCCCACCAACGCCTTGTGAGTGGATGTAGCAGACGGAAACTGAAAGAAGTCTGTCGTATACATGTATGTATATACATATATATGCATGTGTGTGTATATGTTTGTGTGTCTGTATCTGTCCCCACCCGTAACATCGCTTGACAACCGATGCTGGTGTGTTTACGTCCCCGTAACTTAGCAGTTCGGCTAAAGGGACCGATAAATAAGTACTAGGCTTACAAAGAATAAGTCCTGGGATCGATTTGCTCGACAAAAGGCGGTGCTCCAGCATGGCCGCAGTCGAATGACTGAAACAAATAAAAGAGTAAAAAAGTAAAGGAATAATATTACTAATCCTTTTTTACTATAAGTACAAGAGTAGCAGTTTGGGAGCAGGCGTCTGGTTCACTATATCCACCCCTGTGCTCAA
>NC_142936.1:79940670-79963170 GCF_046866305.1 Octopus bimaculoides | reverse complement strand
GCTTCTTGACCACACAGCTACGCTTGTGCTGTCTTTGGATCATCTCCAAATGCTGCGGATATCATTTCTAGTTTGCCCCGCATCTGGATTGCTGTATCATGTATCTACCGAGAACAATGTAGTCAAACAGCGAACCTCTGAGCACGCTATCGATTTACTAGAATAAGCAGCTAAATCTCCCTCAATCCTTACCTTCACACTTTAGACAAATTAAGATTTCCTTAGAGAATATGGCGTTGGCTACATCTAGAAAGACCTTATATTTTTGATTGGAAATTTTTTGGGGCATATGTTTGCAGCAGTAGATTAGAACAACGGCGACATCACCAAAGATGGCAGCAACAAAAACAAAACCACCAGAAGTATTACTAATAACAACAATAGCAACAACTGGAAACATATTTATGCGTTTATTTAAACGTTAGAAATCAGTATATAACAATTGGGAAACTTCAAAATCGAAAGAATTATAAAAATGTACAATCGGTTTGGATACGCCACAGCTATAAATTATCCGATAAAAGGGAAACTAAAAGAAATAAACCTAAATCCAAATGCATGCTGCCCCAAGGAAAAGAAATATATCCAAGTGGTTGAGTACACACACACACGCACATAAATACACGCATACACACGCATACACACGCGCACACAATACGTATACTAACACACACACACACACACATATATATATATATATATATGTATGTATGTATAAATCATGTATACACATATATTTGTATAAACATGTGTGTGTGTGGATGTTTATATATATATATATATATATATATATATATATATATATATATATATATATGCATCTATGTATGTATGTATCTATCTGTCTGAAGAATTCGTGTATACACACACACGCACTCACATGCGCACAATACATACATACAGATATATATATATATATGTATATATATATGTATATATATATATATATATATATATATATATATATATATATATATATATATATATATATATATATATATATATATATATATATATATATATACGTATGCACATGTGTGTGTGGATTTTTATGTCAATATATATATATATATATATATATATATATATATATATATATCTATATATATATATATATATATATATCTATCTATCTATCTATCTATCTATCTATCTATCTATCTATCTATCTATCTATCTATCTCTCTGTCTATCTATCTATCTATCTGAAGAATTCGTGCAGAATTTGTTTATGAAGAAAGAGAAAGTGCTGTTGTCTAAATTTCTTAATATTACTTACCTAGTGCCTCCATCCATTCTTAACATAAATTTCAGATAACATCACTAGGATTTTTTCTCTCCTATTTGCTCCCATCTGTATTATGATAAATGACATAAGGTAGATGCGTTGATTCGTAGAGCAATTGTAATGCCTGGATAAACAATTTGAATAATGGTAACCGAGTTAAGCAACGAAACATAATTCTTCCCTCTAAACATACAGGTTTACTCAGAGACAAAAGACAGCAGCAATTTAGAATTGAACTATTAATGAAATTATTGAGTCATTAAAAGTTCAAACTATTGCAATATTGTTCCAAATTGTCCTTACACACGCGCATATATACTAATCATTACACACGCGAAAGAGCCTAAATGTACACTTACATTCACAGGTGTGTATCCACGCAGGCATTCTTACATACATATAAAAATATAAACACAGGTATCCGGTATCATATACATACATAGACACACCCACACCCACACACACACACACACACACACACACACACACACACACACACACACACACACACACACACACACACAAGCACTCACAAACTTGTGCATAAAATTTTAAGTTGAAAATAATGTAAGAAGGGAAGGTACCTCTTGAAGTAAACTGCTCGTATATACAAAATGTCATGCTTTAGGCTATCTTCACTACAATTCTTAATATACTGTGACTGCATTCTGTGGCCATGGAAGGAATTAATTCTTGGTTATGTTCTGTAGTAAAGAATTAAAAAAATATGATCCTCACAAAGATAGCTTTTATATAACAATTAGGAGAGGAGAAAATTTCGGAAAATATTATCTGAGTTGTGATGAAATATGGAAATGAAAGAAACTGTGTTGTATTCTCAGTTGTTCCAGTTTAACTTCAAGGCCAGGTTCATAATATCGTTTTCGCATCGATTTGTTGTGAATAATGCCTGGTTGTAAGAAAGTGCTGCAAGGTAGTAATAATAAAAATATTCTTTCTAATAATTGGCACAAGGCCAGTAATTTTGAGGGAAGGAGGATGTTGACTTTATCGACCCTAATGTGAAACTGAGGTTTACTGTATCCTCCCCGAAAGGATGAATCGGAAAGTCGACGTCAGTGACATTTGAACTCAAAACAAAGACCCATAAAAATTGCTGCTAAGCATTTTGTGTGGTGCAGTGGCGATTTTGCTGGTGTGCCGCTTTAGAAATAGTTCAAATATAAAATTGAAAATGCATTTCAAGTTTATGTAATTTATATTATTCCAACTGATTTGCTTATCATCATGGGGAGGGTGATGACGTTGCCGTTTTTTTTTCATTCTCTCACCATTGTTGTTTTTGTTCCTAAATCAGACACAATAATCCTAACTAATATATATTGTTATGTAAAGTTGTGATCTGGCAGAATCGTTAGCACGCCGGAAAAATCCTTAGCGACATTTCGTCCGTCCTTACGTTCTGTATTCAAATACCACCCAATCGAATTTGCTTTCATACTTTCGGGATCGATAAATTAAATATCAGTCGAGACCGGGGATAGGCATAATCGGCTTACCTTTCCTCTTGAAATTGCAGACCCTTGTGCCAAAACCTGAAACGAATATATATAGTTATGTCAGTAATTTATTCGTAGTTGCTACTATTATTAAATTTCGATCTTACATGCAATCAGACACATCTAGCCACATTTGACATTCCAATATGTGTACATTTGTGAAACATGCAATTTATGTCGTTTAATTAAATTATAAAATCAAAATAAAATGTTTCAAAGAGAAATGTTATAAATGGTTCTGATGGTGTATGGTAGCATGGCGTATGGAGAATGTAAACAGAAAGGGAATTAATAAGGAAATCTCATAAAAGGAAGAAATACATTACAGCTACTATGTAATATAATTGAAAATACGTAACTTATGCTGAATAATATTAAAAACGTAAATGACACATACACACAGTTAAAAACATACGTACATACGAACGTATGCTTGTACACATCCATATATGCATGTACTCATGTATGTATGCATGTATGTACGTATGCATGTATGAATGTACACATCCATATATGCATGTACTCATGTATGTATGCATGTATGTACGTATGCATGTATGAATGTACACATCCATATATGCATGTACTCATGTATGTATGCATGTATGTATGTATGTATGTACGTATGTATGCATGTATGTATATATGTATGATTGTATGCATGTATATATTATAAAGCGGTCTTTCGCCGCTGCTGTCTCTGTCTTTGTAAAACGGTTGTCGCTCTGACAGATACCGTTATATTCAAAACTCTTCGATAGAATGTTTCTATCTTGCACTGTACGACACCCAGTTGTAGTGTCATCTTCAAAAGTTTGGATCGATATAACGTCCACTTAGTATCACAATATAATTATTATATCAGTTCAGACACGACTATCATAACATTCTACACGTACTCTTCCGATACTGTCCGACGTCACCTTACTTATAGTGACTTCTCATTACTTTCGTCATGTAGGTGGGGGGGTGTACCGATATTACTAATTGCCTACAACAGTATGAATGTATGTATGTATGATTATGTGTATGTATATCTAAACGTGTGTGTGTGTGTGTGTGTGTCTATATATCTATCAATGTATATATGTATGAATGTTTATTTATGTATCTATCTCTGTATGTATGTATGTATACTTTTTGATGGTTGCACTAATGGCCGAGATAATGGAAACAATAATGATTATGATTCTAAAGTGGTAAAAAGAGAGAACTCAACGAAGACAAACGCACTTGCAATAAGGTATATCTACACATACATGCACACACACAAACACTGAAACGCGCATACCCATATCCATATACATATACATACGCGTAAGTTTACATATACACGTGCACACTCAGGTATGTATTGATATATAAAGTATGCAGAATTATACATATTTCTGCTCATGTATGCTTATCTCTCTCTCTCTGTCTGTCTCTGTCTCTCTCTGTCTGTCTCTCTGTCTGTCTGTCTATCTGTCTTTCTGTCTGTCTGTCTGTCTGTCTGTCTCTCTCTTTCTCTTTCTCTCTCTCTCTCTCTCTCTCTCTCTCTCTTACACACACACATATATTTGCATTTGTGTACCATTTCTCCGTTTTTTCCGGCCTTGTTTTCGTATACATTCGCTGCTTTCTTCCAAGGAATCTAGTACTCTTAGCTTAGTTTTCCCTTGGGGCTGGCCAGATTAGAGCAATCTCGGGTATAGCCAGCCGAAATTGCAAAGATAATCTGGAACTCGACTGAGGAAAGAAATGTTGTCTGGCTGTTATGTGTTGTCCCATTTTTTGATTTCCTTTTATATACATATGGCGGGGTACTACTACTACTACTACTACTACTACAACAACTACTACTACTACTACTACTTTAGTAGTAACAATAACCTAAATGTTTGGTGTGAAGGTGAAAGCAAATCATTTAATAATTCGAGCATTCGGCATGGCTAAAAGAATATGAAAAACGCAGAAGCCATATACCGTGGCTCATGCTGCCCCAAAATAACACCGTTAAGAACAACTCACATCTGTGCACAACCCTATTAATTGAGGATAGATCACAATTCAATAGATTATCTCAAATAGAACAATCTTCATACACATGAGGCGCCTGACACAATTCTCAGCAACAAAAGTGTCGTTTTAGATTATTGGTACCTATTTTATAATAGGCACCAATAATCTAAAACGTCACATTTTCCGAAACGTATTCACTTGCATGATTGTTGTTGTTGGCACTCCGTCACATACGGCGTCGAGGGTTCCAGTTGATCCGATCAACGGAACAGCCTGCTCGTGAAATTAACGTGCAATTAACGTAGTTATCAAGGAGATTCATCGTGACACAGTGTGACAAGGCTGACCCTTTGAATTACAGGCACAACAGAAACAGGAAGAGTGAGAGAAAGTTGTGGTGAAAGAGTACAGCAGGGTTCGCCACAATCCCCTGCCGGAGCCTCGCTGAGCATTAGGTGTTTTCGCTCAATAAACACTCACAACGCCAGCTCTGGGAATCGAAACCGCGATCCTACGACCGCGAGTCCGCTGCCCTAACCACTGGACCATTGCGCCTCCACCCCTGCATGATTAAGGCCCACTGAAATAACACCGGTAGCATTATACACACTACGCACAACAGAACAAATACAAATTCAATAAGAATCAAGAAAACAAATCCCATAACAAAACAAACTAACGCAGTACTCTCCCAATCACCAGAAATATAAGAACGCTATGGTGCACACACCTCAGGAACATAAGAGAGCAGCAGGTGGCACTATAGAAACTACCGATAAAAAATTTAATTAATTTATTCTTATATACATCAGTAGGTTTATATATTATCTATTGATAGAGGTGAAATGAAAGTGCATACACGCACAAATTAAATTTCACCATCATTATTATAAAAAAAGAAGAAGCCATTTTTCATTCTTTTAAATTAATTTCGACTTAATACTTTCAAGACATTATTATTGATTTTTCTCTGTTTGTAAGTATTAGAAATATTGCAAATATTTTTGTTTCAAATATGCCTGATGGATTTCCAATGTTTAAAGTTTAAACAGTCTAACTTTTGCAATGCATTTTAGGAGGAAAAAATAAATATTGCTCAAAGAGATTATAGATATGATATTACTTCAAAATTACGAAATAATATATGATTTATTGCATAAAATTTATATAAATAGAATGAATCTGAAGAAAAATAACTAACATTTTCCACCCATGTGAACGTAAAATATCATTTGATTCAAATAGTACTCTAAATTCTTTGTTTGAAATAGAAATATGATACTTTTATTGCTGAGAATTGTATCAGCATCTAGAATATACCAGAATTATTTTTTTATGATTCGCTGATAACCAGGCCGCAATTAGTGAAAAGATCTATATCCATAAATGTTGCAATAGCCGGCTCAATAGCATGCCAAATTCTCTCTCTTTCGCTTTCTCTCTTCCTCTCCTTCGCTTTCTCTTTCTCTCGTTCGCTTTCCCTCTTTCTCTCTTTCGTTTTCTCTCTCACTTTCACTTTTCTCTCTCTCTCTCTCTCTTTCATTTTTTCTCTCTCTCTTTCGTTTTTTTCTCTCTCTCTTTCGTTTTCTCTGTGTCTCTCTTTCGCTTTCTCTGTCTCTTTCTTTCGCTTTCTCTCTCTTTCGAAGTGGTTACTAATATCAGTATGTATTCTTTGCCAACTTATTGAACATTTTTATATTTAGTTGTTGAGGTAAAGTTTATCTAGGCATATAGCCAATTATGTTGGAGAGGAACATAATAAATTGAATGGATGTTGCATATTACAGGTGCTTGCACTTCATTGAGGAATGAAAATAAATGTAAAATAATTGTATGCCTATTGTGTATAACATCAATAAACTATTGTTAACCAAAAAGTAATTTGAAGGCAAGTTCTGTTGAAGGTAACGGCTACACAAGAATCTAACGAGCAATAAATAGGCTTCTTTAGAAGCATATGTAGTACACATTCGCACAAATAGGAATTGAAATGTTTATCTATAATTTCTATAGCATGAAGCAGTTTACAACCGACAAATAGCAAAGGGCAATCTCAACATTGCATGTTTACATATAATTTGATGTTAAATTGTCGAATACGAATCTTCACTGACACAGAAGAATAAAAAAAAAACAAGAAACATTTGGTTTTATTGATATGCGATAAATACATATAGAGAAGAAACTCGTATAAAATTGTTATTATATTGATGAAAGAATTTTGGTTATAAGCATTTTTGTTTCTACGAAGAATCTTTTTTTTTTACATTGGATATGGACCAATTCCGAACCGTTCATATACATTGATCAGAAACAAATTATTAAAAACAAAAAATAGACATATAGTTTGTACAAATTATATTTCCTTTGATTTTTGTTCTTAACTACTGAAGTCGGAGATGTCCAAGACATAAATCACTGGAATAAATGTAAAAGTTTCATTTTCTTCTCTAATTCCTGAATAGATAATTCGTGATGTTTGATTGAGGATTGTGTGGGTTAGGAAAAACATTTCGGATCTTCATTGAGTAAAACGAAAATGTATTATGTAGAAGAAAAATATTTTTATTTAAATTACATGCTTTAGAAATTACAACACAATGGGGGGAAGTGTAAATATCAAAGTTTATCTGTACAAGTTCAAGAATAGCAAAGGATCAGTTACTTATGCAAAGACACGATATTGAAATAATAGACAAATTCATTATCTTTTATCTTTATCTTTTAGTTTTTACAGTCATTAGGTTGCAGCCATGCCAGGGTACCTCCTTGAAGAATGTTTAGCCGAAAGAGGCGACTCAGTACTTGTTATGAGTACAAACTCTACTGATGGTAGATATTACACTTCATCCTTCGGGATATATAAAATAAGAACTAGTCGAGTAATGGGGTCGATGTAATCGGCTTCCACCTCCCTTCAAAAACTGCTGTCCCGTTGACAACATTTGAAACTATTTATTTGGGCTGCCCCAGCAGAAGAGAACAGTACAAAGAACAGCTAAATTAACACCAGGCCAGTGAATGTACGAGAGGGTGCTGAAAATTACCTAGCTTTAAGGGTGTCGTGAAAGACCTGGCTGGAGGCCCAACCTTCCGTGTTCTTTTATAGGGCTCAGAAAAACTGAAGCACCGCTGCAGTGTGTGACTCTCAGAGGGGAATATGTTATACAAGATCATAATAAACTGATCCTCTTGTATTTTCTTTTATCCAAAGACAGGAACTTTTCAGCACTCTCTCGTATACATGGCAAAAGGACCTCGTAGTAAGTATTATGTGTTACAAATAGTAAACCATAACTAAGAAGTTGTCTTTCTGTGCTGCCTACTTGTTATCTTAGTGGAGGCGCAATGGCCCAGTGGTTAGGGCAGCGGACTCGCGGTCATTGGATGGCAGTCTCAATTCCCAGACCGGGCGTTGCGAGTGCTTATTGAGCGAAAATACCTAAAGCTTCACGAGGCTCCGCCAGGGGATTGTGGCGAACCCTACTATAATCTTCCACCACAGCTTTCTCTCACTCTTACTTCCTGTTTCTGTTGTGCCTGTAGTTCAAAGGGTCAGCCTTGTCACACTGTGTCACGCTGAATATCCCCGAGAACTACGTTAAGGGTACACCTGTTTGTGGAGTGCTCAGCCACTTGCACGTTAATTTCACGGGCATGCTGTTCCGTTGAGCGGATCAACTGGAACACTCGACGTCGTAAGCGACGGAGTGCTAACAACAACAACAACAACCTGTTATCTTACAAGGGATACTAATACTTTAATTTCCTTAGACACATTCATTGGCAATGAATTTACTTCAAAATAATATATACAGACTTTTCAAGTACTTGAATTATTTTCTTGTATTTTAACATGCGATCTGCATAAACGAAAGGAAATTGCCTTTAGCAGAAATGAATAGTAAGTTTATAGATGTTAGCTTACCAGAATTTTAGTTTGTCGATGTTGGAAATGTTTATTCCCAAACCTACTCCTAGCTGAGCGTAACTTTAATTAAAAACGATCTAGCCACCACCAACAACGCTTTAGTTTGTTGCAGGTATATACAGGGAATCGGTATTACTGGTATTTAAGGTAACAAGATGGAATCGTTAGCACGTCGGGTATAATGCTTATCAACACTTCGTTTTTACTTTCTGAGTTCAAATTCCACCGAAGTCGACTTTGCCTTTCATCTTTTATATGGTGATAAAATAAGTACCAGTTGAGCACTGGGGTCAATGTAATCGATACCCACCCAGGAACTTCCGTCTAGTTTACCTTCAAAGCTTTCCAAGTCGTTAAGACAAACATCAGCTAAGCACTGTGGTCGATGAAATTCTCTTCGCTTCTGTATACAAAAATTCTTTCCTTGTGCCTAAACTAAAAAGAGTATATTTGGTATTTGCTGCTATTTCTAGCTGGCTACAATTTCGCGTAGAGAGTTCCTCTGTTGCAGAAAAGAGAACGCTTTCCTTATATATTCAAAATTTTTTTTGTATTTGAAATACTTCAAGCAAAAAGATTTCATTTGAAGTGATTGAGAATACAAATGATATTCATACACACGCGCACATACATATAAGCATGTATATGTATTCCTACGCACAGGCAAACATGTACACACCCATATACGCGCATATGCCTTTGTGCGTATGTGTGTGTGTAAGTGTGAGCCTATACACATAGAAACATGCATATGTTTTAAGTAGGCTATTGCTATCTACGAGATTATTTTGAAATTTATCAATATGCCAAGCCAAACGATTACCCGGTTGAAACTTTGCTAAAAGTGGGATGGAAATGTAGTTTCGTTTAAGAAAATAGCTATTTTAAATATATCTTGTCAACTTTTTTTTTTTAATTCTTTATCGAATCTGATATGTCGAATTTCTCTAAAATATAGTTTTGATAAATGTTATTTACGTTTAATAAAATTAATACCAAAATATTTCCATCGATAAAGCAATGGAGAAATAATGTAGCAGCTTTATAGCTTGGCTGTCATATATTTATCACCATTAGAAATACTTCAGTGACTACACCCATGATGGGCGAAGTTATATCATACGAACATCATATATACGAAACTATCTATCTATGTATCTCTTTCTTACTCTTTCGTTATACACACGCACACACACGCACACACACATATATATATATACATACATACGTACATACATATATATATACATATATATATATATATCTATATATATCTTTACACACACTTATATATATATATATATATAGATATATGTATATATACATATATATATATATACACTTATATATATATACACACTTATATATATATATATATATATATATATATATATATATATATATATATATATATATATACATACATATATGTATACATATATGTATGCATAGCAACGTTGTAGTTAAGGTATCGATCTCTATCGATATTGCAACTGCATCGTCGATGTATGTATGCCTTCTCCTTAAGATTTGAAGAATGATGAACAAAACAACATGCTTTCCTTTACAACCTTGCTACCAAGTTAATGGCCGGTCAAAAATTACTCTAGATTAAAAAAGAGAAAGAGAACATACATACATACATACCTACATATATATATTCATGTGTGGACAAAAAGAAAAAGACACATGATCATATACACAAGTGCACAAACAGTACAGACATGCGTACTTACCAACATTCGTGCATATATACGGAGTGCATTCAGGAAATTTAAAGACTTTTTTCAGGAGAGGCTGTTGTAGCTGCGCCAGATTATTGCAGTCGTTACTAAAGATATATAATAAGCTGATCTGGCAAATTTTGTAATTCCGGATTGAAAGGGAAAGCTGTAGCAACGCTTTGAACACGCCCTACTAAACACTACTTATCCAGTTGATCTGTTTGCAGCATGTAGTCGGAAGGTGAACACAATTTGGAAGCTGGCTATGCAATAAACATCTGGCGTTAAAGAGGGCAAAAATGCCACATAAACTTATGAAAAGCTCTTGAGAGCTTATGGATGAACTTGTATGAGCTGAGCATCTGTTTTTCGCTGGAATAACAGGCCAGACAGACAAAGTCCATCGGGAAGGTTACTAATCCCCTTTTTCGACAACGAGAGCATCATCTACATCCATCGGATGTAGATGATGCCTTGGACAGACGGTCAACAATGATTAATTTGTGAAGGTTTTGAAGAGATTTCGTCGCCATAGGCGGCAAGACAATACACCAGTTCAAAATTCGAATGTGGTAACTAACTTCTTCACAGAGATGGACATTTAAATTGTCACTAATACTCCCTATAGCCCAGACCTCGATCCATGTGACTTTCTCTCACTTTCCATGCTGGGCGTAAACACAATGGAGGCAGTGGTAATGGTCTTGGACATATTCCCTTTGGAGGATTTCCATGAGGCCTCCATATCATGGCTGGAGTAATACAAGTCAGGAAACCCTTCTTTGAAAGAGATTAGGGTTTTACATTACTCTAAAATTAATAGATGTCTCCTGAAATAGTGCTGAAAAGTTCGTGGCTTTAAAGGTGTCGCGAAGGTCTTGGCTGGAAGTCCGACCTTCCGAATGCTTTTACAGAGCGTAGAAAAAAGTGAAGGACCACTGCAATAAGTATGCGAATCTGAGAGGAGAATATGTTGAATAAAATAATTATCAACTGATCTTCCTGAATTTTCTTCCACCCAAAGCCAGGTACATATATATATATATATTTGTATGTATATGTAGTTAACTACACCTAGATATTCGCTCGTCATTGGTATATATATATATATATATATATATATATATATATATATATATATATATGTATATATATATATATATATATATATATATATTTCCCGTTTTAATAATTCTGAGCTAGCCCCCATCTCTTAAACCATGACAGATACTAAATCAAGACAGAAAATCAATATTAAATTGATATCTGCAGAACAATCTGTTAAAACTTATTTAACCGTATAGTTAACCAAGAATATAATTATTTTCTATTTTTAAAAACTCACCTCATTTGAAACGTTTAAAAGCAAAGACTGAAAGAAAGAGATATCTTATTCATTACATATGTGTATTTTAGAACAGTCATTTTTAGAAATATTGTCTGACTAAAGTGCTTCATTTCCACTTGTATATTTAGAGAATTGTTCATTTATACATTAAGAAGACATTAAAAGTTTATTGCTTCGCCATCCCTATTATTAACGGCGCTATGTATTTCTGATCTGATATTAAGGACAGAAACAAAAGCTTCGGTAAACATGAAAAAATATAAAAGACAGCTAAAAACACTAAGCGTTAAATAGATGAATCGCCGACATATTTTTTACAACTCTATGCGGGATATCAAAACAATATATATATATATATATATATATATATATATATATATATATATATATATATATATATATATATATATATATATATATATATATATATATATATATATATATATATATATATATATATATATATATATATATATATATATATATATACATATATATACATATATATGTGTGTGTGTGGGCGCGTGTGTGTGTGTGTGTGTTTGTGTGTGTGTGTGTTTGTGTGTGTGTGTGTTAGAACTAAACGATCGATATGTCGACGTGGAATCGATTAACTGAAGAAATATAGCACGCGATGTTACTACAAAAAAAAAATCAAAGCAACGTAGTCGTAAATATATAATTTTGCTGAATAAGTATTAATTGAGCCGCGGATAAAATGTGATAAATTACATTGCTTGCATTTAAATGCCACTAAAGTAGCTCATAGAAAATTCGTATTTTTTAAAAGACGAATATATGTGCCTGCATGAATGTATTTGTCTTTGTATGTATGCATGTATGTATATATATATATATATATATATATATATATATATATATATATATATATATATATATATATATATATATATATATATATATATATATGTATATATGCACACACATATTTGTAATTACACATATAAAAAATATATACATACATATGTGTGTATATATATATATATATATATATATATATACATATATAAAGGTATATGTATATATGTATGTATGTATATATATATAAATATATGTATGTATGTATGTATATGTGTATAATTATTCGTTCTTTTCGAATAACGTTATTCACTTTAAATGCTGAAGATAATTACAGAGAATAAATGACAATACTGCCTTTGCTTCAACACCGATGTAATTCATCTAAAGCTCTTAAGACACCTATTCGTTGTCGCTACCACTTTTTATATGCCACTTCTCTTTCTCGTTATATTTGAATTCATGAATTTCGAATAATAAGCCTAGTTATAATTAAACCAAGTTTCAATAGATAATCAACGCAATTTGAGATATAAAACTGATTATTTTCTGTTCATGCTGTGTTTTTCTTTGTCTTCTTTTCTCAAAAATATCGAAAATAAACCGCATGTTTGATTTTTAGTCATTGGTTTGCTAGGTCTTTGGTGTAAAATGGTGTATTGAAACAGACGTTGTTGTATCATCGGTGGGTCATTAAACCGATAAGAAAACCATGCACCGGTTTCATTTCACTTCTTTTATCACCATTAGCTGGATGTTGTCGATGAGGAGCAAAATCGACCTCCATACCGTTTGAGGGCATTATGTATGTATTTTAACGTACGGGAAGGGAAGTAACTCTGACCGAGTCGTGGTGGTAGTATTGACTGCAGTGTTGACACTGTTGATGTAGCGTTAACACTGTTGACGGCAGTGTTGACATTTCACCGTTGCCATGACTATCAACACTATTTCAAAACTCAAGGAAGATAAATTTGAAAGAAGAGGGAGCGGAATGAAAGGTCAAACCACGACACCGTTTGAATGCGCAACAAATATCCCATGTCCAACCGTCTAAAACGTGTCAGCAGAAGACACCAAGCGCTCATGACCCGAATGTAGCCCGTGTAAGAAGTTAAGTACCGAAATACTTGCCTGAGGTGATTTCTTTTCTTCAGACCTTCTGCTGTTCAGCTCTCCTGAGAGTTTCATACCACCGTGTTTAATTAATCGTTTGATCAATCAATTAATTATTTCATCTCGATTCGCAAGTTATAAACGACATGCTCGTGATATTCTAGGTGTTTGACATTTAATGTTTTAAAAAAATATATAAATATCAACACAGAATCTAAAAGTTTGGAGACTGACAGATCCGAAATATGTCTTCGAAAATACTGAAATTTGTTAAAAGATTAATAGTGAGGCCATTCAGATCAAACATAGGGACATTCACATCACATTTCATGACACAATACAAAAGATGTAACAAATATATGTGTATACGTATATAATTATGAACTTGGTGGGTTCAGAAGAAGGATCAGAGCTCATGGTGATAACAGGCTCTCGTAAATCGGTTTCATTAATGGCTGTTATGTTCGTCAATCTGTGGGAAACGCATGGGCAGCAAGAGAATTCCAGAGGGATAACGTTTCAGAGGACAGGATTGGATATAATTTTTAGTTAGAAACCTAGGCTGGTGGTAATAGCAAAAAGGATGAGAGTAAAGAAACAATTGAATCAGTAATTCCTGAATCAGGTTGGTGTGTCTCGTGAAGCTAACACAGGTTCACCTGACGGACAACAGAGTGGAATTAAACACTGAGGCTTAATGAATCACATTGACTCCTTTAGAGTAAATATGTTTAGAGTAGCCACATGTTCCTACAATAGTATGCGTGTTGCCATTGAATACACTATAGTATTCGATAATTTACTGTTGTTGGCTTGGTTGGATAAATTGGCATTTGCTACAAATCGGTTATTTGAGTTCTCTCCCTCTCTCTCTCTCTCTCTCTCTCTCTCTCTCTCTCACACACACACACACGTTCACAAACACACCAATATACACCACTATACACATATGCACATAATTGCATACACATGCATATATATGTACCTACGCATACAAGTTAATATCTCTGATTTGAAAATGAACTCAACCATCAAGGAGAGCACTATTGAAAGCGGTCAATACAGCCCCTTGTAATGGGAGATTGTAAATTTCTACATTGATACTGTGGATATAAAGTAGGCGGCAAAGTGGCAGACGACAGATACATCTGTACAGTTACCTTGGTGTTTGTATTCTGCTTAAATATTAGTTTAATACAAAATCTAATATAAGATAATCTGCTCTTCCAGCATAAATGTAACAATACCAACGACTGCGACAACTGTATCAGCGAAAACGACAACAATAACTACAACAATGATAATGATAGAGTTCTAAATAAGAATAAATGAAGGAGAACAAATATATACTACCTGTGGACGTAAGTTATAAACATAGATATAATTTACAATACAGCCTCCAAATTTGTTGGTATATCCGTACATACAATAAAGGTGAGCCCTGCGCTTGTAGTGTTAGATTCGGATCTGATTTGTGTGTGAAGAATCGATATCGATTCTAGCTTTGAATGTCACTTATTAATTTTAAAATTACTCATGTATATCTTATCTTTTAGTTTTTTCAGTCATTTGACTGTAGCCATGCTGGAGCACCGCATTGAAGAGTTTTTTGATCGAACATATCGACATCACTCCTTGTTTTCTAAAGCATGGTACTTATTCTATCAGTTTCTTTTACTGCACCACTAAATGACGGGGGCGTAAATAAACCAACATATGCTGTCAAATGGTGGGGTGGGACAAACACAGACTCAGACAGACAGACAGACAGACAGACAGACAGACACACAAACACACATACACACACATACACATGATAGGCTTTTTTCTGTTTCCATCTACCGAATCCATTGCTAAGACTTTAGTCGGCCCGAAGCTATAGTGTAAGACACTTGCTCATAGTGCCACGTAGTGAAACTGAATCCAGAATCATGTGATTGGGAAGCAAGCTTCTCACCACACAGACACGCATGCGTATGTAAAAGGACATTTGTAAACTTGGACATTAGCGAAGAAATGCAAAACGTGCTTGGATGCATTTATAGAAAATACAACTATGAATCGATATATAACGATAAAGTTCAACTGGTTGCTGTTCCAGTATATACAAAGCTCAAAGAATAACCATCTGAGTGTGAACAAAGCTACGATTAAAAGTTCTGCTCAATAACTACTTTCACGTGTTTTCAGGGAGTTCTACAATAGTAGCTACATTAAGAACACTGCGTAAAAGATCCTCATATGGTTTGGAATACGAGAAAATTCCACAAGCCGTTTTCGGTACGTTGTTTCCGAGCGTTGATGATAGCTTGAAGTTGCAATTCCATACTCATTTATTTTCCTTATGCGTTAGAAGAGGTGTCGCTTTGTATTCATATCAGCTCAATTATTACCGACACTATGTCTGAATACGTTTAGTGTTCACAACCTCAGTACTTCAAACAGGATTTTTAAGGTATGGGGAGATAATCACTTCTATTGCACGATTATAAGTTTGAAATATAAATCGAAGATTACTGAAGATGATCCAAAGAATATACATCATTAATTCTTTCCTTGCGCATAAAGACTGAAATTTCTAATAGTAGGTAATGTTGTACAAAGTCCTTTTATTCTTATTTGAAATCTTTAACATAACATAACCAGAGACAAGTTACGATGGGTCAAATATTGGTTTAGAGCAGGATGACGTTGTGGTACGAATTCACATCCGTTAATTTGTTCTCGGAACATATAGTTTGATATTTCGTGAATGCCCGCTAAAAATGCAAAGCAATGGCGTCTTGCAAGAAAGCTTGGAAAACATGTTAGTGAAAGAACAGAGAGGCAATGATTTAAACTATTTAAGAAGTATGGGTGAAAACAGTTGGCCTAGTTACCTGGGGACAATTATGCATCCTCATATAATATTTTAGCAGTGCTCTGTTTTAATGATTGTACCGTTTTGAGCGAGCCAAACTTACGTTAGGAAATTTACTGAATTTATAACAAACGAACATTACAAAATAAGAATGGAATATCTCTGTATGGAACAGTATTACATTGTATGGGTACCCGTATTCTAAAATTAATCTTCTAAATTAAACGATTACTTAATCATATAAATATGTAACTGTGAACATTCATACATAAACTTACAGGCGCGCACACACAATCACACACACACGCACACACACACATATATACATACATACATACATACATACACACAATCACACACGTCGGTATGTATATTTGTATCTATAGATACACACATTGACATTGTGACTTTAGTGCTATGACCTCTACGACCGTTGCACAATATAGTTTATCTATTATTCTAAAATTCATAATCGTCAATTTCCGTCTTATAGTAGTCAAATAAATATGAAAAGAATTTCTGATATTGAAACAATTCCGAAATGGCAATTAATTCTATGGTGCATTATAGTTTAATTTTAGTTCTGTAGTTTTCTCAATGAAATGTATACCTGTATTCTTTACGATACAATAAATGCTATTCGAATATTTGCCTTTTATTAAATTTTATTTAGTGTCATATTTGTTTTACCATTTCCTCTATAGTTACTCGATCAACCGTTTATATGTTCGACTGTGAGACTCATACGCACAGCAGGCAAGTTGGTTTAATGGTTTTTAATTGCGTTAGATCTAATCTAACTACATTATTCTTATTTGGGCTACATTCCAGTTTTTCTAGAATAAATCAAAACTTAATGAGCTACTCTACGATTACAATTATCTATCTATCTATCTATCTATCTATCTATCTATCTACCTATCTATATATCTGTCCGTCTGTCTGTATGTCTGCCTGTCTGCCTGTCTGTCTTTCTGTCTGTCTGTCTGTTTATGTAGCTCTATTATCTATCTATCTATCAGTCCGTCCGTCTTTCTGTCTGTCCCACTCTCCTCTATATATACATAGTTATGTGCGTATGTATATAGGCGTGTGCGCACATATGCAGATGATAGAAGCCAACTCAAAACTGCAACATTTAGTATGACCATACATACGCACACACACACACACACACACACAGACACGAACACGCTATATGTTTATACATATGCATACAAATATATATATCTATATATCTATATATATATTTAAATATATATACGTATATATATATATAGGTACACACACACATACACAAACACAGACACACACACACACACAGACACACACATATATATATGTAGGGAAATTTGTTGTTGAAAATGCCTCTAAATTCGAAAAACTTGTAATTGTTTTAAAATAAGTTTATTTGCGTATATACTAGTTTCATCAATATTTTTTTGTTTATCAGTACTAAAATTTTGAATTATATATTAGAAACACATGCTTAAAATTTTCATTGTTGACAAGTTTAAATGTTCATAACAGACAAATTTAGAATCATGAATTAGAAAAACATGTGTAAATGTTTCAATGTTGACAAGTTTAAATGTTCATAACAGTCAATAATATAAAAAAGACTGTTGATCAACTTGTTTAAATGAACAAAATTCAATAGTGCTAGTAGTGGCTGACAAGAAATAAATATCATCAAAGTTTGTCATAAGAGGGAGAAAAAACAAGAGATAAATGAAGATAGTAAAAAAAGGGATTTGGTTTAAAGTTTCTGTAAATCTTTTTCCGTCGCGGGCAGGAATTCTCGCTTGTAACGGTATCTTTTGGAATCCGGTGTATTTATAATATTTTTTCCGCGAATGGATCAGATTTTTGATTCGTTAAATTACTGGTGACGTCTTGTTTTTCTGGTGGTCAAGTTTGTCGTTCTGCCTGGTAGTCTTCCCTGTGGGAACAGGTATCAGCCGTTCTAGCTGGTTGATTCTCTTAAAGGGTCATTGTATACACATCAAATGATTCTCTGTGTGACACCACTAAAGGACACATTTGAAGGCGATTGTTTTAGAACCTACTATGTATTCAAGGCACCCAAATGAACAGAATATGTATGAATTGTTAGTGAACGTTTCTGTAGTCCATTTATTATTCTATTTTGTTTTCACTAAATTCATTACCCAGTGAATATAAAGTCTAGCTTTTAAAATATTATGAAGTACAATCACGAGATATTGAATAAGAAACTAACTTGAAATTTCTGAGTTTGAGAGCATATCCTTGTAAGCGTACAGCTTTAAATTGAAGCTTGTAATTTCTGACATGAGAATGTGTCATAAGTTTTATCGACATTGCATTGAAGCCTCCAAAGTTAGAGTAACCAAATATAGAATGTATACACTTAAGCACATACATGGCTTTCGCAATAATAATATGTCATATCCATCTATAATTTATTGATTGTTAAAAGCATTGCATATGTCGGATGGAACAGTCCTGTTGTAGTGGCCAATTTATCATAAATGTTTCCATCATTTCATAAAGCTATAACGTTGTGAAATGATACAAGCAATATTCAGTTAACAATGGGATATAAATGTAATAAATATACAGTTTGGAAATACAATTCTTATGCAATTGCAACATTACACTTGGATTAGTAATCATTGTGTAAAATGACATAATTGCTAGTGATATACTATCAACACAGTAAAACAAATATTTTCCTCTGACATCATAAAATCAATATTTAAAAATATAAAACATTTATAAGAAACTATATAAAGAAATGATTTTGTTTTACCGAAGAATGTATTAAGTATATAGTATGCTATCTTTCCGTTGTATAATTGTTGTTGTGAGTTAGTCATTTCTTAACTGCTGCCAAAGGAAGTCAAAGAAGTAGTATAGTTAACGTGATGAAAATGAACGGGAGTGTTTACATCAATGTAGCTCTAAGTAATTTTCTCTTAGCGTTACAGCAGCGAATCAGTTGTTATGAGGAGTTCAAAGGATGCAATTTGATATTAACAGTTTGGTACCAAGATGTTAGAAGGATGTACCTCAGCGTATATTAAATGCTAATATACAATAACAATGCACTATTGTGAAATGATTTCAAACAGCCTAGCGTTAAACTAATACATTTCTTAAAAATTGTCGCTTATTGACCAATTTATAAATTGACGCCTTGCTTCTTTTAAAGTCTGGTACTTATTTTATAAATACTTCTGGCCTAAACACTAGGATGAAAGTTAGACGGACACCAACTGAAAGTAACACGTATATATATATATATATATATATATATATATATATATATCAATCATATATATCGATAAATAGATAAATGTATATGTATATATGCATATATGTATGTATACTCGACGAGCTTTTTTCAGTTCCCACTTACGATATACTCACGAGTATTTCGTAGGTGCAACGTTATAGTATAAATAAAAGATACTGACCCTAGATGCCGTACTGTGGGATAGAACCCAATAGCACATGACTGGAAAGCAAGCTTCTTTACCCAACAGCCACACCCGGGCGTATATATGCATGTGTGTGAAACAGTTAAACTATATTCATGGAGTTACACATAGTCATGTAGAAATATATACATGCATATATATATATATATATATATATATATATATATATATATATATATATATATATATATATATATATATATATATATATATATATATATATATATATATATATATATATACATATATATATATATATATATATATATATATATATATATATATATATATGTGTGTGTGTTTATATATATATACACATATGTGTGTATATATATATCTATATCTATATGTATATATATATATATATATATATATATATATATATATATATATATATATATATATATATGTATAGTTCGAAAATCTCCCTAACGGACAGCTTTGTTGAAATGGCTACGAATATATATGTCAGTACGACTACTGCATTGATCTCTAAGAGAGATTTTATAACTATCAATTCTTTTTGTTGGAAAGTCAGCGAGTGTGTGTTCGCTTGAAATATATATACATATATATATATATATATATATATATATATATATATATATATATATATATATATATATATTGCGAGCAGAGGAAACCTACTGCCATCTCTAACAGTTTGCGTTCCTATTTGCAATAATTCCAGTAGGGAAATTAAAGATATTCGCAATGATATAATCTTTCCTTTCTTTGATAGAATCCGCGCATATTTCTAGGAAGTAACTCATCATTAGTATTATGACCTGTTTAAAATAAATGTTCGACTACGTGGAATTTCGGCAGAATGAGGTGATATAATTTATTTTCATTTTATATGAGTAGGTGTATAATTTTCAACACTTTGCGATCTGTTCACTCTCTTTGTTAATGTGTTCTTTGATAAATTACTAACATTCACATTTTCTTAGTTCAGTACGTTTCTTTTGCCCTGATATCTTGGAGCTCGATCTACAAAAGAATAATAAACATTTTTTTTGTGTGTAATCATCTTTAGCTTGAAGCGTACTATGTTCTGTTGATTTATCGAGCCTATCATATGTTCTTGCATATGTATCAGCCTTGGAGGCTGTCTAAAGTAATATTTTCCCCTATATTTGCCAAGTTATTTAGTCCTGCTATCATCGAACAGGATTTTACTAACTGCTTAATTCTGTCGAAATTATCATACGTTTTACGTTAGCTATTGCTAGTTTGGTCAAAATAAATCCTGTTGTAGTTGCTTGTCCTAGGTTTATCTTTTCAGAATCTGGGAAAATTTCTAATTAGTGACAGTTCTCTGTATATTCCAGCTAATTGAGTCCTGGTAATATGTATCATGATTTCATTAATTGATTTAGTTGCCCATGAAATCATGAGAAGACAAGGCGCACTATCGGTTCTCACATCGTAGACCAAAAAGGACATTTATGATGTGACAGCTTGAAGGAGAGAGAGAAAGAGAGCTGGGGTGATATAGAGGGAAGTAGGGAGAGAGAGGGGGTGAAAGAAAGAGATAGGGGGAGAGGAGAGAGAGAGGGGGAGAGAGAGGCGGAGAGAGAGAGGGGGAGAGAGATGGAGAGAGAGAGGGAGAGAGAGAGAAGGGGCTGAACCAATACCTGGTTAGATTTACCCCAAAATATGTTGCAAAAATATTCACTCACTCTTATATATTTGATTCATGAAATGTACAAGGTCAAAGTACATGTAAGTATGTATGTATGTATGCATGTATGTATGTATGTATGTATGTATGTATGTATGTATGTATGCATGCATGCATGTATCTATCTATCTATCTATCTATCTATCTATCTATCTATCTATCTATCTATCTATCTACCTATCTGAGTGGATGAATATATATATG
The DNA here is from genome assembly GCF_046866305.1 of Octopus bimaculoides. Lineage (NCBI taxonomy): Eukaryota > Metazoa > Mollusca > Cephalopoda > Octopoda > Octopodidae > Octopus > Octopus bimaculoides. The sequence goes on along the minus strand of NC_142936.1, from coordinate 79,941,187 downwards.
ATCCAATTCAGAATTGGAAATAATATTGTCCCAATGCTACGCATAAACTTTTGAAATATTTCTCAGTAAGTGTGGACAGTGTTTGAATATATTTTGCCTTATGAAATACTGCAGCTACCAATAACCGAAATAAATTGCGTTGCTATGTAATTCTGTGTGAACATATTTCCATTATATTTCGTTTCTCGTTTAGCTGATTTCTATTTTACGATAAATTCTGCGGCTCGTTCACCATGAAGCAAAAAGCTACGTGAGATACGTGGAATGGCTGTAGTGATGCAAAGAAGACAAAAGCTAAAATGAACAGCAATAGAAGATTACGCATCTAGAAATATGAATCATCGTAACGAATAGTTAACCCATTGAATAGCTCGAATAAATCCAATTTGAGCCCGTATAACAAATTAAGAAAGCAGTTGAAGAAATAAGGAAATGACAAAATTCATAAATCTCTTCAGGATATTTTCCGTTAACTTTGACATAAAAAGACAAATGAGTGGATATTTCTAAAATAATG
>NC_142936.1:79928170-79935670 GCF_046866305.1 Octopus bimaculoides | reverse complement strand
GATACACATACATGCATATACGTACATGTACATATGCATATATGTGCCTATGTGTATATATATATAACAATTTGGTATATAACAATTTGGTAACATTTTTACACACACATGTATATACCTATATGTTTATATATGTGTATATATATATACATACATACATACATATATATATATATATATATATATATATATATATATATATATATATATATATATATATATATATATATATATTGATGAAAATATATATAGATATATATATATATGTTTGTGTGTACCTGCTTATATTTATTCATCCACAGTTTGTCTATCTATCTATCTATCTGTATGTCTTTCTGTCTGTCTGTTGTGACAATGTTAAACAGGGTAGGGCCTGCTGAGAAAAAGAAATTGTGTCGCAGTGTACCTATATGTTATGATACTGAATTGGGCAGGGGACGTATGGCCCGTGGTCACAGTCTTGGATGAACCTTGAAACTAATATTCAGATCGTTTGGCCAATGTTGGCGGTATATATGTATGTGTATATCTATCTATCTATCTATCTATCTATCTATCTATCTATCTATCTATCTATCTATCTATATCTATATCTATATCTATATCTATATCTATATATATATGTATATATATATATATATATATATATATATATATATATATATATATATATATATATATATATATATATATATATATATATATATATATATATTGGTATTACCCTTCGTTCTTCTGTATGTCTCATCTTTAACTGATTAAGGTGTCTCTTATGCTCCGACCGTTGTCCTTTAATTAAAAACATCGTGTTACCTATTCTTTGGATTACACAGCCATCCTCCCAACCTTCTTTACCGTTTTTGGTAAATTTTTTAAAGATGAACTTAATTTCCTACTTCGAAATATTGTGTAATATTTCTTGTAACTCCTTCAGATGTATTCTTTTTACCTTCCTTTATATGTATATTCTCTTGGTAATAAATTATCGAAGATCGATTTTATTTTACGCGTGAACATTACCTCTGCTGATGACTTATTTGTATTAGTATTTGGGTTTGGCGTTATTTTACATACTTTCAAAAATGTCGTTACTACCTCGTCATTATCTAGTTCATTCCTAACTTTTATTAGAGCTCTTCTGAAGGTGTCGGCCAATCTTTCAGGCAGCCAATTTGACCTTGGGTGTTATGGCGGTGTAAAGATTTTCTCTATGGTATGTATTTTGCCGGAATTTCTTTATTCATATCCTGTGAATTGTTTTCCATTATCTGAAACTAACGTGTCTGGAGCACACTGTATCGAGCAAATAACTCGAATAGGAACTTTATTGTTGTCTTTGCTGTGGGTTTATTACATCTGCATATTTCTGGCCACTTTCTATAGATATCCACAATGATGAGATAATAAGCATCGTTAACTGGTTGACATCTTCGAAAAGTGAGTAATTATTTGAATTTGTATTGTTATTAAGCTTATTTTTCAATGTTTCTTTCATTCTTGTAATGTAATTATCCTCTACGGATATCATTTTAATAGCATGCGCTGTCACCGGCAGTTCTTGGATTACATTACACAAAATGCTTCTTACTTCATTTTTCTGACTGCAATGACGCTATCATGGTCTCTTCTATAGGTTCCACGCTTTTGGGAATTAGCCTCGATATGCAGTCTGCATGGCCAATTTTGCTCAACGGAATATACTGCGTCTTAAAATTGTATTTCAAGAATATTGTACCCCATCGTTGCAGTCGGTTCCTTCTATGGGTAAGCAATCCCTTTAATCCAAAAATTGATAATAATGGTCGGCGGTCTGTCTGTAACAAAATACTTCGACCTTGTAGAAATTTAAGAAAATTTTTCTTCAAAAATAATCAATAGAGCCTCCTTCTGTATCTGACTATACTTTTTTTTTCGCTGCTATAAGCGAACGTAAGGCATGAAGTACTTGTTTCATATTTCCATCTTTATACTCGTGTAGCAAGACTGCTCCTATTCCATTCTAGCATCGAAATGTGCTAGTGACAAGCCAGATATTAGTATTTTCTTTATGTCTTCAAATGCGTTTTGGCACTTTGCTGACCAATTCCATTTTATTTCTTTTTTTAGTAAATCCTTTAATGGCGCTCTCAATTTATGTATATTTGGAATGTACTGTTAATTGTAATTTACTAGGCCAAAGAAAACATGTAATATCGGTATATTCGTTGGGGGAGGTATATTCTTGATTGCGTCTGCTCTCGACGGGTCAGAACATCTTCCATTCTTATTTATGATTTGACCTAAGTATTTGATTTTAGGCAAACATTTTTAAAAAATCACATTTCTCTTCACTGAATGCGAAACCATAATTCTTAAATGTTTTAAAAACACACTGCACGTGTTTGATATGCTCATTCTGCGATTTGTTTTTGATTAACATGTCATCAAATTAAGGAACAGAAAACTGACAATTTGGTAACATCGCGTCCATCACCTGTTGAAATATTTCAGGTGCTACCTTCAGTCCAAAAGGTAGTCTGTTGTATTTGCATATACCTCTGTGCGTGTTAACCGTTGACAGTTTTGAGGATTTTTTAATCTACTTTGATTTGTAGATATGCGTGAGACAGATCGATTTTTGAAAATTTTTTTCCTCCCTTTAGTTTTGGATAATGGTTCATTTTTAAACAGTCATTTAAACCGGTCGAAAAATCGGCACACAGCCTAATTTTTTTAGTTTCTTTTTTTATGCGTACAGTCGGAGCTGCTCATTTCGCGTAATCCAATTTTCAATTATTCAATTTTTCTCCAGTCTGTCCAACTCATCGTCCACTTGCTTTATTGCCGCAAAAGACACTCTCCATGTAGGCTTGCACACATGTGTATTGTTGTCATCGAATTCAAAATACGCTTCAGTCATTGAGTATGGGCGTAGTTTGTCCGGAAGTACTTGCGGAAACATTAAAAAAAAAAATTTCTCTTTAACTCTCCAGACGAATTATTTTTAAAGGGACAACCATTTACATTTTTACAATAGAGTTTTATGAGGAGGTCCCATAAATCGAATAATTCTAACCAATCGGTACCAAACAGATCGGTTTCATTTTTGACGACGAAGACTCTTGCCATGCATGTTTTCCATCGAAATGTGACATTAGGTAATTTTCGCAGTAACTATCACACTTTTTGTTCGTCCGCCCGTCCGTCCATGATTTGTAATCTTGCTTAAAAATCTCTTCGTACATTTTGTAGTAGGATGCAAATGTTATATCCTTCTCTGGGTTATAAGTGAATTCATTACTCGTGTTCGAAACACCGTCTGGCGAAAACAGACTTGCCTCACTTTTGGACTTCATGGAATATAGCTCCAATAATTGTTGTTGTTGTAGTGCTTGCAGTAATAGCTGCTTTTATAACTCCTGTTCCTGATCTTGTTGCTTTTGCAACTGTACTATGGAAGCTAATAGGTATTCCATTATCGAACAAGGTGTATCACAAACAAATTGTTCAGCAACTTACGTCAACTTTGAAGCCATCGTCGCCAGATGTTGTAACGTAATTTCTTACGTACAATAAATAAGATAACAAGACAACAGTAAAAACAATGTAATGAACTAACAAATCTCTTTACGAAAAACAATCAATATTCCTTGTGAACTAAACCAACCCATTCAGACTTCACTGCGAACTAACACAAACTTCACTCGACTCCGAACTCTGAACCTCGAACTCACTCGGTTCGTTACCATTTGTACATTATTCGGGCCAGTCTATTTCTTCAAGGGGGCATCGTAACTCTCAGCACAACAAGATCTATGTATTTAATCATACCAATCTACTTAGCAACTACGGTTTTCTCCTTATCTTTATCTCTTCGTATATAAATTTGTGGCTGTAAGTGTCTATCTATCTGCATCCGTCCAACCATGAATAGATAGCATCCATACACAGACGCATCTTATTGCACAATCACGTTATATGTGTGTGTATATATACTTGAATAGATACAAAAACAAACATATCCATATGTATTTCTCTCTTTCTCTTTACGTAATGTATGTATATATAATACACACACACACACACAAACACACACACATACACACACACACACACACACACACACACACACCCACACACACATATATATATATATATATATATATATATATATATATATATATATACATATACATATACATATACATGTATAGAAACAAAATCATACATATACATATGTATTTCTCTCTCTTTGTAATATATAATGTATAATATATATATATATATATATATAAATATATATGTGTGTGTGTGTGTATGTGTGTGTGTGTGTGCGTGCGTGTGTGTGTGTATATATATAATGTGCATATATGTATAATGAATACAAACACACGCATGCACACACAAAGTCATATGTATTTGTATATAACTGTCGAGAAAAATAGATGCAAAGATCTTGAAAATGATTTTATTTTTACAATTTTAACAAGATATCTCTAATTAACTCTTCTAAAGTAAACATCGGTTCGGCTCAGAGTTTTAGCAAAAAAGAATAAGTCAAGATTCTAAAACAAATATCTTTGCCACTTACAAAAATTGTAAAGTCATCTGATATACCTAGTAAGCAAATGTTTTGAAATTTCAAAGTGTGTTTAAATTCACGTTTAAATATAACCATCCTCTGAAATCTGATGCAATTTTTAAAAATCAAACAACACTTTTGAAGAGAAACAACGCTATATCCTATTATCTAATGTTATTTTAATCTGATGTGAGAATAGAATCTGAGTGATGCTATAAACAAGCGTTTATTTTTTTATCCTGAAACACTGTAGAAATAATGATGATAACTCCTGTTTCATGAAGTAACGTTCAGTTTTAATCTTTATATTTTAGTGGTTCACGAAGCTGCAGATACCAGTATTTCTGCAGGGAAATGAAAGGGTGGTATTTATAGAAATTAAATGAAATAAACAGTCGGTGCAACGTTAGTGAGAAAGAAGGTGCAGTCATAGACTTCAAAGGTTCAGGATATTTGGTTTACAAATTTAGATAAATTTGTATGTTATAGGTAGGTGTGAGTTCTTAGTCAAATAACAAACTGTTTCTTTGGTGATGCCCTAAATAGTTTAAATTTGTATCTCCGAGGAAAAGTTCTTGGCTCTAAACATCAATATCTACGGATAGCATGGAAGCTTTTGATATCTCCGAAATTTATAGAATTATTTTTACGAATACAGGCATGGGTGTGTGTTTAAGAATCTCATGCAATCACGTCGTTTCGGATTCAGTTCCATTGCCCTATATATATAGGGTGGGTAAAACTGCCGAGATCCATGGACGAGTTCTCGTCAGCGGGCTTTGTCTCTCATCATCGCTGCCATGCCCCCCCCCCAAAGACCAGTGTCTATCCTTAGGGCACCAACATATTTTATTCTCGTTCTCCCTATTCTAGTGTGTCCGCGTAGGGTCTCCCATAGGATCACTGGGTGCAGTATCAACTCTGAATGATGGTAAGCATGTCCAGCTAACTTCAATTTCTTCTGTGCTATTTCCGTGCTAACTATTTGGAGGATCTCCTACAACTCTGAGATATTCATCCTCAGTGCATACTGATTAATATTCAGAGCCATCCTCAGCATTCTCGTGTAGCACCCATCCACCATGTGAGTGAGTTTCTTGATCAGTGTCCAAGTCTCACACTCGTACAACAACACAGACTCCACCGCAGCAACGAAGAGACGGATATATATGTGTGTGTGTATGTGTGTGTGTGTGTGTTTGTGTGTGTGTGTGTATGTGTGTGTGTATGTATGTGTGTGTGTGTGTGTGTGCGTGTGTGCATCCGTTATAATGAAAACAAATTTTACATTAATGTGAAGGAGTACTGTATACTTTTGTGGAGCAAATGACTTAGAATTTAATATTTTAAACGTTGAAATCAATTTTTTATATTAAATTACAGTTTCACATCCTCTGATTAAAACTTCCTATACCTACCTACATTCTTTTTTGTAAATCACTAAGAAATAATCCTATCAGTTGAAGCAGGCTCCCCTAAATATACACACCTGTTTACAAAGTTCTACATGCTTGAAAACATTCTAAACATTAATATAACCTCAAATTTGATCAATAACAATTTCTCCAAACACCCTGCAAAATTTCTCCAACCCACCCTGCAAACTAATTAACCACACAAGTCAAACCGACAAATTTTCAAAGAAAATGTTTCTCAAAAGAGAATATATAACGCCAAGATTAACTTCAATGCATCAGATTCAAACGATAGCTTAGCTGGCCGAAACTTCGAAGTCACTATCATCAATATTCTTCTTTAAGCATGATATATAGATATATAAACCATTATACATTACGCATCGAGGAACAAATCAAAAATTCAGAGTAACATGCTTTTGCTCGTATGTGGGCTGAATCAGACATATTCCTAGATTCAAACATATACGACAACAACATCATCACCCTCACTAGCTCCATTGCAGAACCGGTAACATCACCACAATCAACATTTCAAGTCATCTCTACTATCTAGGAGCACAACCGTCCTCACCAACATTAATACAACGAGCAGCATCATCACCAATTAACAATAACAATAGAATCAGTAACAGCATAATTAACGTGGAAGTGTTTATGTGTTTATTACGTAAAAGAAAGAGTAGCAAAGTTCCAAGAAACAAGCTTGACTGTCTTGCGAAAAGAAGTAAAAACAGGATTCAGGAGACACTCATACCTCTAATACGATTTGGTTGATTCTTGATTATATATCATTTAGGTCCGTTCTGATCTGGATCTGCACAGCAACAGCAACAAACCCAATAAAAAAGGCTACAACCATCATGATTTCTGGCTCTATGTTACATTGGATCCCTAATCTTTATATATGCCTAGGAAATGTTGATTAAGTTTCGCGGCCCTAAACACACATTTGAAAATGAAAAGGTCAGTTTTCTCATAACGAATTTATCTCTAAAAAATTGAACAGCATTGAATGTGTGGATTAATAAAGTCTGTGGTGTACAGCAATATCTTAAAGAGTGTATTGATAATTTAATATTCAAACGTGATTTCAATAGAGTATATACTTTCCCTCTTTGACGCAACCTCATAGAATGTAACCTCGTTCTCATGTAGTGTCATTTTTCTCCCTCGAGTTGTACGGGTATCCCATGCTGAGAAGCGTTGTAGCAGGTGATGATATACAGTTGCTTTATTCGTAGCACAATAAATCACTGTTATATCACAGATAAATGAATAGCAGGTCAATGCTCTACATTAGTTCACTGTTTGCAGATTGCAAGTGGTGAATATAAACGCGTTCTTTCTATTTTCAATTTTGCTTTGTATAATTTACGCATAGAAAACTATTACAAAATTCTACCATGTAAGTTAATTTGAAATACCGGTTAGATAGAAGCCATATACAATAACGAATAATCGAAAGTCATTTAATACAACTTGACTGTGCTTTTGTTTTATAAGTAGGCGTAAGCTATCAGG
>NC_142936.1:79920670-79923170 GCF_046866305.1 Octopus bimaculoides | reverse complement strand
CGTCGTCGTACCTTCCCTCCACTAATCCACTATAGAATGCGTTAGTTGTGATGCAGTCGCTCAAGGTTGACCCGGGTTGTTGGAGTTGCCGAAGAGCAGCGCGACACTCGCGGTGCCATTCGCCCTTCCTCGGCCTCTTCTTGATCCATGACTGCAGTTCGGTCATGGAGACGAGCTGCGGGAAAGCGCGCCGCACAAACGGTGACCACACCTGTTCACCGCTGTCTACGTAGAGCCGGAGATGTCGCAGTCTCAGCGCGTGTCTGCGCATCATCAACCACGGCATGCCCAGTCCTCCTTTTAACGGGTGTTGGCAGCAAACGGATCGCCTAACCATCGGAACGCTTCCTTTCCACAAGAAGCGGAAGAGGATGCGCTCCAGTTTGGTGATGGTAGGGTCGGGACAAGGAACGACGGTCAGGCGGTAGTAGATGACGGACGCGATGTACGTGTTCGCCACCTCCGCCCGACCTTTCAGGGAAAGCTTCCTCTCGGCCCATTGCCGGGCTAGAGTGGCCACCCTTCTCGTTATCTCGTCCCAGTTCTTCTCCGTTTGGAGGTCTGGACCAAACCAGACCCCGAGCATCTCAACCGGACCGTCAGTCCAACGTCCCACGACGGAGGCGCTACTTGACGGCATGGGGTTGCTTCTCCAGGTGCCGAGCCGCAAGCCCACTGACTTATCCCGGTTGATTTTCGCTCCCGTTACCGCTTCGTAGTCTCTCAGTGTCTCGCCGACAAGCTCGATGTGCTTTTGGCTAGACACTATGACGGTGACGTCGTCCGCGTATGCCGACACGCTCGTCCCGCATCCCAACTCTCGCGGGATGCCCCTCAGCGTCGCCAGCTTCCGCAGTAGTGGCTCGAGAGTCAACACGTACAGAAGCGACGAGAGGGGGCATCCCTGACGGACCGAACGTGCAATGTCGAAGGGTCTTGATAGATGCCCATTGACGCGAACTACCGAACGGATGCCTCTGTACAAGGCAGCCATCCAGCCGCGGAAAATGGGACCGAAGCCGGCTGCTATGAGGACAGCCTCCAAGTATTGATGGTCTACCCTATCGAAAGCTTTCGATTGATCTAAATTGATCAGGGCCCCACCCATGCCAGGTTCCTTAACTACCCTCTCTATGATGTAGCGCATCAGATGAAGGTTGTCATGGATGCTCCTGCCCGGCACCGCGCACGTTTGCGCCTTGCCGATCAGTTTCTCGATGACAAGCGCCAACCGCTTGGCTAACACCTTGGCCAAAATTTTCAAGTCTGCATTGAGCAGAGTGATGGGCCTAAAGTTATCTATGATGTCCCCCTTGTTTGGATCTTTCTTCAGCAGCGTTACGGCTCCTCGACTCACAAAACCGGGAATGCTCCCGTTTTGCTGCCAGTTGCAGTACACCGCCACCAAGACGTCTCCAAACAAGTCTGGCTTACAGTTGTAAAGCTCGTAGGGCAGACCATCCAAACCCGGAGATTTGTCCCTCGAGCATCCCGCCATCGCGTCCGTCACTTCCGCCGCCGTGATGGCACCTTCGCAGCACTCCGCCTCTCTTGCCGAGAGTCGTGGCAGGCTGTGCAGGTAGGCACTGAAGTCCACCCTGCGTTCTCGCTCGCCATTCGTCCCAAACAGTCGAGCAAAGTGCCGCTGAAAGGCCTCACACATTTTGCTTGGCTCGAGCAGTTCGCGCCCCTGTTCGTCCACCAGAGACCGAATGGTGGCTTTGTTGCCCTGTTGCGCCTCCGCCACCCGGGCCTCTCGTGCGGCTCCAACACCTTCGTTTCTTAGAGCACGCATCCTAGCCCTGACAACGCACCCTTCGTGTTTGGCGTTGAAGTGTTGGTCAAGGGACAACCTCGCCGCCAAAACGTCGGATGCGATGCCACTTCTAATTGCCTCTTCTAGCTTCTTAACTAGTTCACCCTCTACTCTGTTTCTGTCTATGGCTAGTGCTTTGCTATACCTAACCGCTTCTGCTTTTATTGCTCTCTTGAGGGCAAACCACCATTTGTTATTGATGATGGCTCCTGTCAAAGCCCTCTTTACTAACGTGCTAATCCGTTCTCTGAAAACTGGTCTCGACGGGAAAGACGCGTTTAGTTTCCAGTAACCGGAGCCCTGCCTATGTGTCTTATCTAAGTCTAGCGTACACGTCACAAGTTTGTGATCCGTGTAGCTGACTATGTGAAATTGTGGACACCCTATGCTATCTCTATCTACTCTCCTACACAGTATTCTATCTAGATACGATCTCGACGACCCGATGCGGTTTGTCCATGTCCACATTGGCGCATTCGGGTAATCGAGTCGGTACCTGTCAGACAGTTGAAAGCGTCTGAGCAGGTCTTTGAGGCATTTGCATCCCCGTCTATTCCTATCTCTGCCCACATAGTCTAGATGCGTGTCCAAGGTAGCATTCCAATCCCCCACTAAAAGTAAAGGACGAGACGTTCCTAGGAATACTTCTAGACGTCGAAAGAAATCCGGCCTACCTGTTAAAGG
>NC_142936.1:79913170-79915670 GCF_046866305.1 Octopus bimaculoides | reverse complement strand
ACATACATACACGTAAAGAGAGAAATACATACCAATTTACATGCATACTACGCACCCATGATTGTTGTTGGCACTCCGTCGCTTACGACGTCGAGGGTTCCAGGTGATCCGATCAACGAAACAGCCTGCTCGTGAAATTAACGTGCAAGTGGCTGAGCACTCCACAGAAACGTGTACCCTTATCATAGTTCTCGGGGATATTCAGCGTGACACAGTGTGACAAGACTGACCCTTTGAATTACAGGCACAACAGAAACAGGAAGTAAGAGTGAGAGAAAGTTGGGGTGAAAGAGTACAGCAGGGTTCGCCACCATCCCCTGCCGGAGCCTCGTGGAACTTTAGGTGTTTTTGCTCAATAAACACTCACAGCGCCCGGTCTGGTAATCGAAACCGCGATCCTATGACCGCGAGTCCGCTGCCCTAACCACTGGGCCATTGCGCCTCCACTGCACCCAAGATATATGTCTGTATACAGTCGCAACCAAACACACACACACACACACACACACACACACACACACACACACACACACACACACACACGCATAGACACACACACAAGCACACAAACACATGCATGTAAATATAGAATCTCAATCGGGTGTTATCACTGGTGTGTATGTTATTAAACTCATACGCCGAGCCAGGCTATCAGACGGATGGTTATGAGAAGATTGGTTATTTTTATATCAAACACATGCCTGAAAATCCACAAATACACGCAGTGTTTCTGCCAGTATAACCGAGTAGAGTGGACTGAGCAAGTATTTTTTTATTTCATTGATTTACGACCATTTCATTTCATCAAATATCGATATCAAATGCATTGATATATTATACAATAATATATGTAATGATTAATACTGGAGCTGTGTTTGACACAATATCAAAGATCGATTCTTCAGAATCGTGTATAAAGGTCGTTTACTGAGGATACAGGAGTTAACGATTATTTAGACCCATATCGAGGTGGGCGAGTTCAAATGAATACATCTACACACCACAAACCCAACAAAACAGATATTGAATAATGTATCAATGCTCATGAGATGAATGTTGAATGAAGCAATTGTAAGTCAATGAAATAAAATGACTCGCTCACTCTATTCTCCTTGGTTATAATTGCAGAAACTCAGCGAATATTTGTATGTATGTATGTATGTATGTATGGTATGTATATATACATACATACATACATACATATACATATATATATATATATATATATATATATATATATATATATATATATATATGAATGTTCAATTTATAGGAAAGATCCAGAAGAACAATTAGAAGGTAGCCAGATTTCATACAACCGTCCTAGGAATTAGTAATCATACTTGCGTGGGAGTTAATTCCGGGGAGACGTGAGACATGTTTTGGAGAACATAAGGATAATGGAAGATGGAGACAAACGCTCAAGATGTTATTCAAATCATTTATATCACGATGTTACCGACATATGTTTCGATAGATACCTTAAAATAACACACTGTTGTTTATATCCTCTCTGATAAGATTGATGCATTGTTCCACATTATTCATCCTCTAGGACTTATTTTAATGCAATTATCGGAACTAAAATCTGTGATATGGTGATATAAATGACTTGAACGTTTGTCTCCATTTTCCATAATTCTTGGGAGTTTGAGAAAAATGTATACCAATATGGGCAAGTTATTTAGGGGGATAAGAGTAGTGCCAAATCCTGTGACCTTGTGGTTGCATTTTGGACTCGCGAACATAAGGTCGTGATCAGAAAACTCCAACCATTAGGTTACTCCTGTTCCATTTCCACTGCCGAAAGGCTTTTATTATAAAGTTTTCTTATTAAATGCCAGAGAATGATGATGGCGACGACGAATTCGACGGTGATAATGGTTGCGATGATGATATTGAAGATGTTGATGATGATTATAATTGTGGTGGTGGTGGTGGTGGTATTGGTGTTTGGCGCAGTCGATGACAAGTTTCAACGTCTTCAGGAATCCCTTTTGTATTGGTAGACATTTGCGTTCTGCCATAAAGGCTTGCAAGAAAATAACCTGTACAAAGCAAAAGTGCAGGTTATGAAAAGCCATAAAATGACGAAATGCAATATATGCATAATATATTGACCACTGTATACTATGAGCTAGTATCATTCGCCACAATGGAAATATTTCTTAGAATAATTCGAATAAACTTACCCTTTTATATATGCTTCTGTGAATGCAACGGAGTCGTTAAAATTCGTCTAATTATATCTCAAACATATGGTAGTGAAAATTATTTGCATTTGCTCAATACATCTATTAATGGTTAACGAAATTACATGGAATTCACCTAATCATATCGTCATAATATTTGGCAATACGAGAAGATTGTATTTGAAATTAAGGCAGAAGATATACATAAAGTACATATTTAGTACTCCTGTAACACATCTTACGAAGGTATTAAATTTTCTAGTGCTAGGTAATCCTGTATAGCACTATTTCATTCTTTTGGGAAATTA
>NC_142936.1:79903170-79910670 GCF_046866305.1 Octopus bimaculoides | reverse complement strand
TAACAGCTACATGAACTTCTGACTTGTTGTCTCTTCAGGTCTCTGGGTGAGACTTGGATCCAACTTGTACAAATGCAAAGCAAAAGTCAATCATAAAATAATAATAATAATAATAATAATAAACATATTTTTAATATGACTGACGTAACTCTTTCCAAACGTAAACAGTCAAGACGCAGTTCACATGCATAAGGAGAATACTGGACGTCAAGTGGCGGCAAAGAGTGCAAAACGACAGAAATGAGACAACAACAAGCATCAACAGGATCAGTGATGAAATAAGATGCAGTCGCTGGAACTGAATGAGACACGTCCTCGTACATGTTCGAAAAGAAGATTGTCTAGTGGCACCATAATGACAGCCTGAAGGGAAAAGTGCCGCTGGGTGACCTGGAATCAAATGGCCAAAGACCATTGACAACCAAAGGAGATGAGAAGGATAGAGATACTGGAGCGAGTGGTAGAAAACGGAGCTGATTTCAACGATTGTGTAGCACCCATATGTACCTCATGGCACGGAGCGAACAAAACGGATCCCTATACAGAATATGTTCTGGTCCATCTAAACATTTCTTGACAGCTAAGCATTTCTTGGCGTTATATTAGCTACAGGTCATTCCAATAACGTATGTGACTTGCTTCTACTTCCGATGACTACCGATTCACAGCCTGTATGACCGGTTAATATGATGTCTCCGAAGAGATCGTGCAAATACTGTTGTATATGCAGTAATTATAGAGGGTAGAATGTAGACGACAATGTTATTTCACTTTATAGACACGCTGAAAACGTCGCTATTCGTCGCATTTGGCTTCAGAGATACATATTTTTGAGGAAAGACTTTGTTTACACTGCAAATAGCTAGATTTGCTCCCAGTATTTCGTCATTTCTAATGGACCATCGAAAGATCACCCCTTACCATCCGTTTATTAGATAAACGTCAGAGATATGTGTATATGACTGTGCATTTGTATTTGATAAATATGATAGGGATAAAAAAACATTCAAAATTAAGTCTCATTTATTTATTATTTATTGTTTTAACTATTCATTTATTTACTTACATCCATAAAAAATACAATGGAAAAAAGGGAAGAAGTCAAAATAATTAAGCATGCTCTTTCCCTGCAGTGCAGTTGCAATCAGCTGAATGCACATTGCCAGTGACCTTTGACACTCTGTGATCGGGATTGTTCTTTTTCTTAGATGTTGGTGTTGACGGGATTACCCGACACCGGACAATGCAGTGAGAGTAGTTTTCGGTAATAACGTGATATTCAATGTTGCGGACGTGTCTGCCATGGTAAAATATGCCAAACCTTAACTGTCGCTTTACTTTCCTCCGTAGCACGAGGCAGTTGTAAACGTCATTATCCGTAAAATTCGGCATCTTATGAAGATCTTTAGTCCAATCTGATTTCAGCACATTAGGATCAGGTAAAACTTCACCGAGAGGAGATACACGCTTCTGCTTATTCCGGTCTGAAGTACACTTCTCGTGGGTTGATTTTAATTCATTGACGTTCTTTATAGCAATAATTTTAATACCTTTTAACCTTTCAACCAAATCCGGCTCTTTTCCAGTAACATAGTGTCCATGTAATCGGAAATAATTCTTTAATTCGAGCCGCTTAATATTCATGATATAACGTGATACACAATAACAATGACATGGATAGTCCGCAGATGTAGAACGGTCTGCATGGAGAGCCGCCTAGCCAAGGGAGATAATCTATTTATCGGAATGTCTTTAGTTATACAAAACTTGTGGCTAAAATGAGGTTTGTATGTTACAGATCGGAAGACATATTTGCAGCCAGAGATAAATAGTTTCACGCGACTATGAAAAAAAATCTATATGGCTTCGTTTCATACAATACCGACTGAAAAAGATAAATCGTAATGAAACTAAGAGCACAATTCTTATTTGCCAATCTTTCTTTCTTAAATAGGTTACGAGCAAGTAATTTTATGAACAAATAATATCGAATCTATTTAACCGGTCAATTCAAGTTGATTAATTTCTGTCTATTCATTTTCATTAGCAGATATATGGTGGTAATATCGTCCGGAATTAGATTAGCAAATTCAGGCATAATACTCAAGGAGACATAATGAATTGGACGAATATTAATAGATAATAATTCATTTACATTTAACTCCTTGATCTTTCCTCTCATAAAACCTTTGGCATATAGAGATAATTTTGATATTGTATTAGGAAACTGAACTCATACAATATAACATCATTCTTAATTGAAATTCGCAATAGTTTTTTCCGTGTTATGCTAGCGATTAAAAAACAAATATATGGGTCTTGTACTGTAAATGACAATGAATACGTGCGTGCATGTATGTGTGTGCGTGCGTGTGTGTATATGTGTGTGTGTTTGTGCATGTGTATGTATATATGTATATGTATATATATATATATATATATATATATATATATATATATATATATATATATATATATATATATATATATATATATATATATATATATGTATATAAGTATTTGTATACATACACATGAATACATGTATGTGTGTATACATATGAATATATGTGTACACACACGCATACAAGAGCACACACACATATATATATATATGTACCTATATATGTGCACGATCTTCGTGCATATATAAGCACATAAACATAATTATACATATATAAATATCTATCTATCTATCTATAGATATATCTATATATCAATAATAATAGTGATAAGGATTATTACGAAATAACATTAGCGTTACCTTATATATATATATGCGTATTTGTATGTATATGTTTGTAATTATATATATACTGCGAGTTTATGTGTGTGTCAGTGTCAATCTCACTGTCTCTTCCTCTATCTCCCTCCCTCTCTGTTTACCACTCTCTTTCACTCTTTCTCTCACTCTCACTTTCTCATTCTGTGTGTTCCACGTATGTATAAAAATACAAAGTAATTGATATGCCATAAAAATACAGAAATGCATCGTATGCATATGAATATGTGTCTGTGTCTCTGTATTTATTTTCAAATACATAAATGTGATTATATATACACACACACACACACACACACACACAATACACACACACGCACACATATACACATATATATTAATAGATAAATAGATAGACGTGTGTGTGCGTCTATGCTGAAGATGTGAAACATCAAACGGTCTAAATGAAAGAATATTCACGAATATTCATAGAGCAAGTTAGTTATGAAATGCATTGATAAGAAGAAAAAAAAAACAAGCTATGTGTCTGTCTGTTGATAAGTAATACAGTATAAATATTGTTTGGCTTATAATTACGAGAAAGTAACGGAAAAGCATTATAAAATATAGTAAACAAAAACTATATGTTCATAATCTCATCAAGTGTTAGTACTGTGTGGTCAACAGCTGTAGATAACAATCTATACAGTGTTCAAAATACCTCTGAAAATAGTGTCATTCAGAGAGACATCGGATATTTATTGCTAGATTGAAGTTGCATAATTATATAAATTAAAGGCGCTCAAGTTTGAGCGAACGACTCAGCACATCTGCGTCCATACACGTTATTCAGATGCGAATATTTCTGTGAGAAGTTCTGAATACTTTTTTGCGACTGTTGCGTAATGATGCCATAAGATTTAATGAATCTAATTCAATTTTACAATATATAAATAGAAATTTTGTTCACAAATAAATATACGACTGCAAAAGTTATGCTTAGCGCTGCATTTATATATAATCCAGCCTGCTTGGTGTCCTGTTGTTATGTAACTTTTATACTGATTAGTATTACTAGTTATAAGCTAAATAGTAAATGAATATACGTACATACATACATATATATATATATATATATATATATATATATATATATATATATATATATATATATATGTATATATATATATATATATATAATTAAACCTTGGGAGAGGCATTATGCCGGTAATAAACACACGCACTGGTTCAGTCCTTTATTAATTTATATAGTTTTTTGTTAAATTATTTCATTGCACTCTTGCAATCTCTTCAGTAACTTGTCTCTCCACTTCCATTTATTTTGAATATATGATCTGGCGTTGTTTTGGCGTTGTTTCGAAACTGTTTGGTATGAGCATGTGAGTGTGTGCAAGCTCGTATGTGTGCACGCTCATATGTGTGCACGCACTTATGTGTTCGTGCTTATATGTAAGTATGTGCGTCCATATGTGTGTTTGTAACAATTTCGTTTATATCAGATCAGATAGAGACTTTTTAATTAATTTATTTACGTTCATATTCCGCATCATATGTGTGAACAACACATGCAACCACGGGCAATTGTAAGGCCCTCATCTACGTGTATTTGGTGTTTAAAATCAGTTATGAGGACCGACTCCTGTATTTGTCGCAAAGATGCGTCACCGGGGTGTCTAGACAGGATTTCTATGTTAATTCTGTCCAGTACACCACCATGTTGTTCTTTGGCATGCTGGTAGAGCACCGAGGTTTGTTTTTGATTATTATAGTCCCTCCAATGTTCGTTTACACGCTCAGCCAAACTTCTTGCCGTCTCACCTATGTATGTGGTGTTTCTGTTTTTACACTCACCATCCATACAGCTTATTTTGTAGACTACATTTCTGGCTTTGCAGTTGGCACCAGGACTATTTTTGCACACAATGCAACTCTCCTCAACACACCTTGTTCTTCTGAAGGGATATGTTTTACATATTATTGATCTAATTGATCTCCCTGGTTTTTCTATAACATTTATCCTCAACTTGGTACTTTTGAGGATTTTTCGAAATCTGCGGGCCAGTTCTCCGTGTGGCGTGGCGTCCACAAACATTACTCCCTGGAACTTGTCGGTATTATACCACGTGGTCTTTTTGTTTGTTTTGTTACTAATCCTTTGTAGTCTATTCCACTATTTGTTACGGTATCTAGGTTGTGTTCCATTTGTATCTTTGACAACAATCTCCTCAAATTTCTTGTTAGCTCCTCTGTATACCCGGAGTCTATCTTTCTGGCTGTATCCCGAAAATTGCATGCGATGCATGAAGTCTTGAATATGTTTTTGCCCCTCCCATGGACCGCACAGGGGGGATATGTTTTTCATTATTCTAACCAAATCGGCTACTAATATATTGATTTTCACACTGTGTGATAGAGCCGAATTCTTATGGATAACATACTTTGAAGATATAGGTTTCATATAATGTGAGTGGAGGATTTGAACTTTGTCATTAATTGTTTCTAGCCAAAGTTCTGTGTCAAGTACTGGGAGTCTCATGTTTAGGTGTCTTGTTGGGTAATCTATTGTTACTTTGATGCTCTGGTGTATTGTATTAGCTATATTCTGGATGTTTTCCATCACGACCTTCTCGTTCTCTTCAGTCTGAATGTTTGATGGTGTTTTGACTACGATGTTAATGTCATCCACATATCTCCCGTATAGTTTGAGTGTTATTGAGTGTTCTTCGAGAGTTGTTCTCAGCTTTTTGTCCCACCAGGTCATGAATAGGCTTGCCACGTCTCCGGTCACACTGACACCAATAGCCGCTCCCTGGACCTGCATGTATAGTTTTTCATTGAATTTAACTATATGGTTCTGCAGGGTGGTCTTCAGACTTGCACCTACAGCATGTGCAACCATTTTTCGTGTTTGGATATTATCCTCTGGGTCGTGCAATGAAATAATTTAACAAAAAACTATATAAATTAATAAAGGACTGAACCAGTGCGTGTGTTTATTACCGGCATAATGCCTCTCCCAAGGTTTAATTGTATTTCTTTCAACACACGTATCCACATCAAGAATCTTGCACACGAAATACACATACGAAATATATATATATATATATATATATATATATATATATATATATATATATATATATATATATATATATATATATATATATATATATATATATAGATATGCAGGGCAGGGAATCGTCAATTAGTAATAACATTAATAATTAACAATTTTGCCGGGTAGCTCAGTATGAAAAAACCTTTTCGGTAAAAAAACATTTATAATCATAAATATATAGGGATTGACAGTAACCTGCTTCTCCAACATACTGAGAATTCAGAAATAGCAGTCAAAGAACTACTGATTTCAAAACTACAAATTATTACTCCAGATTGATAGCGATATTTTTTGATACACACAGAACAAAAAACAGTAGAGAAGAGTAAAAAAAACACTTGCCTTTAGTTAATTTAGTACGATCGTTTCACAGTTAAGAGTAAAGAATACTCTATTCTGATCTTCAGCTAAATATTCTAATAAATTTGTTAATGTCTAAATAACTCACGTTAATCTTGACCATGTGAACATCAATACCACGTGAGGTTTTTTCATACTGAGCTACCCTGCAAAATTGTTAATTATTAATTTTATTACTAATTGACGATTCCCTGCCCTGCATATCTATATTTTGATAATAACTCTAAGGTGAATAGTTAAACCGCAGGAAGTTCGTACTGGTCTCTTTCCTCTGCGGGACTATTTCTGATGCACACTGAATTGAATTCATTAGGGCGAGGGATTTTGAACTTACTGGCCGATAGATTTCTTAACGTCTTCCTCACGTGGTATTGATGTTCACATGGTCAAAATTAACGTGAGTTATTTAGACATTAACAAATTTATTAGAATATTTAGCTGAAGATCAGAATAGAGTATTCTTTACTCTTAACTGTGAAACGATCGTACTAAATTAACTAAAGGCAAGTGTTTTTTTACTCTTCTCTACTGTTTTTTGTTCTGTGTGTATCAAAAATATCGCTATCAATCTGGAGTAATAATTTGTAGTTTTGAAATCAGTAGTTCTTTGACTGCTATTTCTGAATTCTCAGTATGTTGGAGAAGCAGGTTACTGTCAATCCCTATATATTTATGATATATATATATATATATATATATATATATATATACATACATACATACATATATATATATATATATATATATATATATATATATATATATATATATATATATATATATATATATATATATATATATGTATATATATATATATATAATAATAATATTATTAGGGACAAAATCCAAAATTACAGGTAAAAAACTCAATTAAAATCAATTTATAAAAAATTAATAATTAAAAGCACAATAAATGAGTATAATATAAAGTAAAGTAAATATCATAAGATAAATATAATAAAAAGATTACACGTGTTTCATAACCAATTTTCAAATAGAAAAGAAATTTAAATCGATTAAAATCAATTGAAATTATCGAAAATAAGTTCTATTCAAAAATATAGCTACTCGTCAGATCGTAAGTAGAACAATAATTAGATATATATCTCAACCAACAATAAGTACCAAATGAATTAATATGAAATACTTATTATATAAAGATAGAAAAATTATTAAAAAAATATCATAATATCAAAATAATAACCATTCAATAATCATCACTTCATCCATTATAATAACATGTATATTATATACAAAAAACATCTTACATAAATTATCA
>NC_142936.1:79828170-79898170 GCF_046866305.1 Octopus bimaculoides | reverse complement strand
GTTCGGTAGGGGAGAGAAGCAAAAAGACTACGTATGTTTTTTCTACATAAGCACTTGAATCTAAAACAATCAGTGACAGTATGGTAACTCTTATACTATCACCTCTTGGTAAATGGTTAGGGCGTTGCACTCTGGATCGCGAGATCGTGTTTTCGACTCCAAGACCGATTGTGCATTGTGTTCTTGGGCAAATCACTTCCTTTTGCGTTGCCTCAATCCACTCAGCTGTAAATGGGGTAACCTTGTGATGGACTAGCATAGGAGAGTGGATCTGTGTCCCGGGAAAAATCACTTGAACGAAGGTGCTTTCCTGAGCTACGTTTGTATTCAGCGGTTAAAAGCATGAATAGTACAACCCGTACTGCGTATCACGGCTGGTTGGGATTGGTTGTTCAACCATGTCAGAGGTAATCATGCATAGCGTTGGAATTGGTGGTTGTAGTTGTGGTCGTGGTGATGGTACTTGTAGTAGTGTTGTTGGTAGCTGTAGTAGTGGTAGTGCTATAGTAGGGAGTCGTGTTAGAGGTGATAGTATTAGAAATGTTAGTTGTGTTAGTAGTGGTGGTGGCAGTGGTGAAGTATTCTACAATGTAATGGACCTTCAATACTAATGAAACATCCGGCTTCAGGCAGTGTTTCATAAACAGATTAAACTAAATCTGTGTAGCATTTAGATTATCTCCATTGTTTCTAATCATCGACGCAAGCGACAAAAGCTCACTTGGTTTACTCAGCACTTCCATAGCTAAATCTACGAACTTGATACTCTTAATATATAGTACATGTTCGATTGTTGGTGCTTATATAACTTGTTTGGTTCACGTAACATAAACATCATATTAACTAAATATACGATAGATATATTTATACCTGGTGGTGGTCGTGATGGAGATGATGTTGCTAATGTACATCCTATAACCTAATGGATCCTCTATACCATTGAAGAATTCAGTTTCACGGTGTGTCCCTTATCGTGGTGTTTAGCATTTCTATACAAATTTATCTTCATGGTAAGATTGAAAAACATCCTCTTAAATTAGATAAGCGATCGTGAAATACATAATGTTTTCATCGTTTATATCTGCAAACTCCGTCTGTTATTTATTTACAACTAGGTAGGTGATCTTCGCATCTGTTAGATGGAAGTGCTTTGGCCTGTGACTTAGATCATTAAGGCTGACAGGATACATCTTCGATTATTTCGGTCGATAGCCAAGCAACGTTCCGATTTTCCGGTTATAATATTTACCGAGATTCATTGGCATACTTTAATCTCATAAAAATAATCATTCTACTTCAGTAGGTATATATATATAAAACAGTCGTTGCTTGGTTTTACATCTACAATGTTTTGTTTGCAGAATATATAAAGTTGATATAAAACTAATGCTACTGGTGTTACTATTACTGTAGCTTTTGCTAAGTGCAAACTTATCTATCTGTCATCTTTTTTATCTTTTACTTCTTTCAGTCACTGGACTGCGGCTATGCTGGGGCACCACCTTGCAGGGTTTTAGTCGCATACAGCGATCCGAATATTAATTTATTTTGAAGCATGACACTTATTATAACTGTTTCTTTTGTCAGAGCGCTTGGTCTGACAAACTCAACTTCGTATGTTCAGATAAAATAAGTATATATTGTTTCATGACGTGTGTGTATATATATATATATATATATATATATATATATATATATATATATATATATATATATATATATATATATATATATATATATATATATATATATATATATATATATATATATATATATATATATATATATATATATATATATATATATATATATATATATATATATATATATATATATATATATATATATATATATATATATATATATATATATAAATATATATATATATATATACATATATATATATATATATATATATATATAACTTTTTTCATCATGTAACCTCGTGGGCATCGGTACCATTTTCCTCTTTCTCCGTTCTTCCATTCTCCGAACTTTCCATCTTTCCGACGAAGGGCTACGCCCGAAACGTCATACACTCTCTCTTTCCTTTCCTGAGCGTCCAATAATACTATCCATATCACGTCCTCACTTTGTTGTTTTTTTGTTTTTTTGTTATTGTGTTTTTGAACTATATATATATATATATATATATATATATATATATATATATATATATATATATATATATGTATATATATATATATATATATATATAATTGAAAAAAATTGGAGTCAACAAGAAGGAGTACTCCAATTATTTTCAATTATCTATTCACATTTTTTCAATTATCTATTCACATTATTTCAATTATCTATTCACACACGACAGAAGCCCAAACACAGACCTGGAAGTACGTACGTATGATACTACTTCTGGATAGCACAGGATGAAATCTGACGCCAGACGAGCATTATACTGTAGTCTACTACGTTCTTAACGAAATATACCATAACAATGTATACATACGTGTGTGTGTGTCTGTGTGTGTGTATGCGTTTATATAGATGTGTGTCTGCATGCATGTGTACGTGTGTGGTTGTAAAATGGCTGTTTTACATTAGCTAGTTCTCTTCGTTTATGTCTCCTCACTTGGAGAAGCAGTTCACAACTATATATGTACCAAAATGAAATAAGTACTGGGCTCTATATTGATGCATTAGTTTAGACAGGATCTAAACTTACCAAGGATTGACTCACACAGGAAGCATGGTCTGATATGCATAAATACATTATTAAATTTATGACGATAGGCGCAGGAGTGACTGTGTGGTAAGTAGTTTGTTTACTGCTTAAATTATTAATTATATTATCAATCGTTTATGATATTATTTGATTTGGAATGGAATATTCTATCTAAATCGTTTTGGTATGATAAAGGTAAATTTTTTTGTTCGCTCTGTGACGATGAAATATATTTCATCCTGTTCTCTGAGAATCCTCTTGTAAATACCTTTAAAGAACGCGTTTATCGTCGCAAACATTGGCAAACACATCCCTATAGTTCCTATAAGTGATTTCTAGCATTCTATAAATTTGACCTTTCACTGTCTTCTTCCATTTCCCTTCCTCTAAATATATCTATTTCCATGCCTTTAACCTTTATTCTTATTCACCTACGGCACTATATTTCTCTACTTTTAATTTTCTTGTAACTTCTTTCTCCCTTTTCCTTCTCTTTCTATAAACTGCCTTTGACGCTATATATATTAACGGTTATTTCTATAAATAACGTACCAGCGTTCCCTTCATCATATACGCAGTAATCACATTCGGTTAGAATGTCTTATTGATGCGGTTTGTTTCTTTTTTTTCCCTGATGAGAAGATTGCATTGTTTTACATTATTTTATTCCTCCTGGAATAATACCAATGTTTTCTTCGAAACATATGTCGGATATATAAAGATTTGAATAACACCTGTGCTTAACTCTATCTATCTATCTGTCTATCTATCTATCTATCTATCAAATGCAATGCCGTACAGAAATTGAATTGGAAAATATTAAAGTAGTCAATATAATTTTCCTTCCATTTCTTGTTTGACACCCGTAATATGTTAGTCCGTGGAGACATCGTTGAAGACATCACTTTGTGTAGCATATCTAGTGAAAATCAAGCAGCTGACGCCCATTTAATTTAAAGAGCCTCCCATAAACTTGTCAACTAACATTTTGATTATTCTGTGAACAATCTCCTGATTGCATTAAATACAAAGGAAGCAAATATTCTAATTATACAACAATTTTCTGTCTGCCTCTATTGTTAATGAGGATACAATTAGCGAATTTACTTCTTCGTATGAAAGTATATATTTCTTCAAAAAAAGAAAGAAGACATTTTTTCTCCATGCGTTATTATCAGTGGAATTTTGTATGTTAAAAGGTTATGTATTGTAAAAAAAAAATCGTACATTTGTACAAAAAATACATTGGTCATTGGCTTCATTGTTGACGCATAATTCATATTAAGTTTAAAATTATATCAACATATCATTTCAATCATAACTTATTTTAATAAACTTCAATCCATTGAATAAAATTATTATCATCTTATTGCATGTCGCTAATAATTAATTTTAAGAGTGTAATGTGAATGTTGCAGGCCTGTGCTTCTAATTGAACTAGATGCATCTCTGGACATATAAAATAAATGACTGTATGACTATCAGAAATCCACGCTAATTAAAATAAACTCAAACGCAATTTTTGAAATGGGATTTTACTGCACATATAAAGTGTAGGGGGAGTTAAATAAGTGACAAGTATGCTTCACCTCTGACTTCAGAGAGTCTCTCACGCGCGTCTTTATATATATAAAAGTTTCAAAATATATTACAATGTAGATGAAAAATGGCACTCACATAGAGATAGAAAATCTACACATATAGAGTTTCTCAGAGTATCTCAAGGCTTCAAACACATTCCCGTTCCACGCACTGCATTTATTTTTAATTCATTCATCATCTCTGCTTTTGTTTCCATGTTAAACGACGATGATGATGATGATGATATACATATATATCTTGGCTGCCACTTTTTCCCTCATCCATTGTAGGAGTTCCTGAAAAGGTTTCTAAAGGTTGCCTTTTTCCTCCTGACTCTCCCAACAGAAGAGTGTAAATAAGTAAATAAATAAAAACCATAATCTGTAGATTCTTTACTCTTTCATGGAAATTGATCTCATTGAACTCTTTGACAAACTTTCCTATGATGTGAAACATTGCTGTCTTTCAAACTCTGAAAGATTCTGGGAAGGTCAATAACATGACAGTATTTGGAGCATCTTATTTAATCTATGCCCATCAGACTAACTGCATAAACCCTTTAAGTTGCTTGGAGCATTTGAATTGGTTTGAATTGCATAATTGGTATGAACTGCAAATATCAGTTGCTCTTGATAGGCTCACATAACTTGTGAGTATTTTTTTTCTTTTTCTCCTTTCACTTTTCTCGTTTCTTTATGTAAATTTAGGTGTCAGTACTGATGCTCATAGATAAAAGGTGAATATTTCTGACTTGTTTCTACCATATTAGACCTTATCAGTAAAACAGTCTCAGTACAGTGAATGGGTTAATGACGACAAAAGGCAGAAGTTTGTCTGAATGCATTCCGTGGGACGCAAATAAATTTTTACACGTAAAAATGGTAATGGAGGAAGTAAGCAACTGTTCCGAAATACACTCCCCCGAAATGCACTCCACCAACGCAAAATATATATCTAAAAAGAATATTAGAAAATCTTATAGACAATATTACAAAGAGACAGTGTGGTTATAATAGTGATACTTTCGGTTGTAGGTTTAATTATCTAACAGAAATTTGATGCGAAAGAAATATACAAGCTTGAAATAGAAGTTTAACACCTTGAACCCGGAACGTCATTTCTCGTCTTGTCCAATGGTCAGACAACATATGCACGTCTATGTGAGTCAGTATTTATATCCCTATGTATAACTATAATAGTATCCTCTTTTTGCTTTTTATCTATAACTCACTGGTGGGTCGTTTGATACATTTTGCTTTGGTAATTGTATTTTCTGTTTATTCCGTTTATTATCCCATCACATAGCGAAATATATATGATACTGAAATATATATTGAAATATATAATGAAATTAAATATCAACTAGTTTATAGCTTGGAGATAAAAGTTTACTCAAATTAGCCGCCCTCAGCTTCCACCTAAGCTTCACTGTGTTCTTGGAAAAGTCTTCGAATACCTTGATCCGCTCCAGAAGCTCAGTCCTAATATTGCAAGCTAAGTGGTTGGTGTCTTTCTCAAGCCCACCCCTTATAATGTAACCCATGGGATTACAATCAAGGTAATTAGGAGGCCAGAAATTGGGCCTAGTGAAGCTGTAGAACTTCTGCGAGAACAACTTCCGGAGTAATAGCAAGGCGGCAAATCCTACTACTCTACATATGGCTTGCCAGCAGCAATCGTCTCCCGTCAGAGTTGAACTACATACTCCAACCGCTTCATATGAGTGTCTGGATTTATCCTAAGGCTCTATTCAAGGACGTGAGGCGGCATAACGTCACCCTCACTGGAGACACACACAAAGACATTTACCCTTCAGCGGAGCATTGTTTCATATTGTCCATGTCACCTTTTACAGCATTTATTGAGTTGAGAGAGCATTGTGCAACAGTCATAATAGGCAGTGTAGGGATCGGTATGTCAACAAATAAAACCAATGTTTCCACTGGATGTCGTAAAAGTTGACTGAAAGAATTTCAGGTAGGATTTACACTCCGATCTATCAAAACACTCACACCAGCAACGATCGAAAGAGATCCATGGGTTGGAGGGTTAGCACTTCAGAGGAGAAGAGGTTGTATCTACAAGAAGTAGGGAATCACCAATAGATGGGCGATGCAGCGACACGGTGTTACAGCGCATGCTCTGTACTACTGCTGTCACAGTACGTCGGTATTTAAATTCCTGACGGGAATAATCATGATACTGGTAACTCTTTTCCAATATTTAGATGACTTCCAATCCTCTCTGTCAGCTAACTTTCTCAACTACAACGTTAATTGTTATGCACTCCAATAGCGGTGAGTGTTCACCAGTACATCAAACTATACTTGAAAAGTAATAGAAATAAAATCGTCAAATTTAGTCTGGAAACTCCATTTAATACACGTTTATAAATATGTACTAAACTCTGCACCTATGATTCTGTTTCTTGATATTTATTTTCTGTAGAAACTTTGAAGTATAATATTAGAGTTCAAGATTAAATGATTACTCTTAGTGCTAAGATATCAAATAAAAAGTTGCTTGGCAAGAATGTAGAATAACAACTTTAAATAGGAACAAACTTGAGATAAAAGCAATTTATAATATGAGGTGAAGAAAAAAAAGAAAGAAAAAGACTCCAGGTTTCAAATCATTCTAAGAATGAAATAAGATTTCAGGGCCGGAAGATTTGAGACGTAAATTTGCAATTAGTTGTATACAAACTGAACTGTCACGTGATATAAAGAACGAAATATTTAGACCATTAATTAAAACGATCTTCCTATATATCGAACTTAAAAAATGTAAAGAATCAAATAAAAACCTGGCTGAAATATCTTACTACTTTGGATACTCGCCCGCAATAGACAGATTATTCTACGCATATTAATGTATTTTGGCAAAAATCCGCCGGCGTTCACGAACTAGATTATGTTAAAGGATAAAAGTGAAAGAGGCCATATGTTTCTTGATACGATAGTTACTATAAATATGTATGTAGGTATGACGGAATATATAGATTGGCATAGAGTTGTAAGTGTGTGTGTGTGTATATATATATATATATATATATATACAAACAGGCTTATATATATATATTTGTGTTTATATGTGTGTTTCCTCGTGTATATATATATATATATATACACATACATACAGACATGTACACACACGTACTCACATTTCCTCACACACACACACACACATATATATAAATGTATACGCACTCAGACACAACAGCACACGATTAGACATATCATATTATAGTATACATATACTAATTTATTTGTATCTACACCTTAATATGCTTGTCTCTCTATCGTTATATATATATATACACACATACATATATATATATATATATATACACACATACATATATATACATATGTATATGTACACATTGATACATATATGAATGCATATATGCATAACATTACACATATACACATACATACACATGCACACACACATTCACATACGCATGTAGAGGCATACAAACCCATGTACAAAATCGCAAATATAAGTGTCTGGGGGAAAACTAAACATGTGATATATTTAAAATGAAGCTATCTATCAAACTATCAAAACAAACACATCGATTAGTTTGATTTCATAAAGTTTAGCCTTTTTCTACACCATATTTAAATATTAGCTTTTGCTTTTACATAGATATTGTTTCCCGCTGTCCATGGGCCGTTCAGCGTAGTTATTTTTGTTTTTATTATGATTTATGTTATTATTTTATGTATTTACAGTGTTTGGGGATTAAATTTCTATCTCATTAAATGTATAGAGGCAAACAGATAGCACTTGATTTGTTTGTCTATTGACGGGTTCCTGATTTGTTTAAAAGTTCATTGATTACTGATGTTATGGGTCACGCTTTGGTCCAAATTCGGTATCATCTATCTGTTTTTGTAATGATAATAATCTTTTCTACTATAGACACGAGGCCTGAAATTTGCAGGCAGTGGGTAAGTCGTTCACATCGACATCACTATTTGACTGGTATTCAATTTATTGGCCCCGAAAGAAAGAAAGGCAAAGTCCACCTCGGGTGAATTAGAACTCAGAACGTAAAGACGGGCGAAATACCGGCAAGCATTTTGCATGGCGTACTATTATCCTTGCAATGACACTACTACTACTGCTACTACTACTACTACTGCTGCTACTGCTGCTTCTGCTGCTACTACTACTACTACTACTACTACTACTACTTTATATTATAGACACAAGAGGTAAAATTTGAGGGGAGGGGACTGGAAGATTACGTCAACCGCAGTGCTTGACTAGTATTTGTTTTATCGACCCCGAAAGGATGAAAAGCAAAGTCAACCTCAGCGGAATTTGAACTCAGAACGAAGCGATGGGCGAATTGTTGCTAAACGTTTTGCCTGGCGTGTTAACGGCTTTGCCAGTTCGCAGCCTTAATAATAATAATAATAATAATAATAATAATAATAATAATAATAATAATAATAATAATAAAAAAAATAAAAAAATGCTTTCTAATTGATGTATCAATACCAGCAGATGACAACGTTTCTCTAAAAGAAATGGAAAAACTTTCAAAATACAAAGACCTGGAAATAGAGATAACTCGAATGTGGAATCTAAAAACAGAAACAATTCCTATCATAGTAGGTGCCTTAGGTAAAATAAAAAAATATTCAGACAAATACATAACAAAAATAGCAGGACTTACAAATATATATAACATACAGAAAATTGCACTACTGGGTACTGCACACATCCTACGCAAAACACTTTCAATACAGTAAACATAAGAGCACCACAGCAAACCACAGCACATACCCAAGGCGCACAGAGCTGCGCTCGGTAGTGAAGTGAAAGCACGTTATAAAAATAAAACTACTGAATAATAATAATAATAATAATAATAATAATAATAATGATAATAATAATAATAATAATAATAATAATAATAATAATAATAATGATAATAATAATAATAATAATAATAATAATAATAATAATAATAATAATAATAATAATAATAACAATATGCCATAAGGTATATAAAACCTCCCATAAATAAATGGCAGACAGTGCTACTACTCCAGACAAAAGAAGGACGCAAATAAACCAACCAAAGACATCCGCATGAGAGGAATATTCCAGGGAGACACACTCGCTCCACTCCTTTTTGGTTTGACACTAACAGCTTTATCAGAAGTATTAAACAGAACTAGATGTTGATACAACTGTTACCTCAAAATAATCAGCCACCTCTTATATATGGAGGATCTAAAACGATACGCTACAAATGATAAACAGCTGGAAACTGTCAGCACATGGATTTACCAAAGGTAAGAGTAGCAACATAAAACTACATGAAACAAATGAAATAAGAGAATTAGACCAAAGGCAGACATAAAAATACTCAGAAATCTATGAACTAGATACGATATAACACACAAATGAACTAATCAAAATAGACAGGAAAACAAGAAATGATAGGATTTAGGATGCTCAACGCAAAATCTGACATAGAAAGGTTATACATACAACGTATGGTAGGTGGTAGAGGCTTCATACAACTAGAAAACTATTACAAAATAACCACCATAGGACTAGAGATATACCTACTTCAGAAACAAGAAATCTAAAACAAAGTGTCAGAAAACAGGAACACAAAAACTGTTTTCAGTCTTTAAGGAAGCTGGCAAATGCAAAAAGAAGTCATTGTACCTAACAACTATGAAGAAAAAGAAGAAACAACAAAAGCTGTAAAACAACTGAAATCCAAACTACAATTGGAACAGCAACGGATCATGATAAAACGATGGCAAGAAAAGCCCCTTCATGTCAAATACTGAGTTAAACTAAACAGAAAAAAATAGATAAAGCAAAATCCCAACAATGGTTGAGAAGCTCAGGACTCAAAGCAGAGACTGAAAGATTTTTAATTGCAGCACAAGACCAAAGACATCCCCCCAGAAATTACCAAAAACAAGTAATAAAAAGAAATAAAACATGTACCAAAAGAAAAATTACATTTCAGAGTTTACTTCAGTGAAATTAGAGAGCGTTTTGTATACGAATATGAAGTCTTCTGCTAAAATTAAAATTACCTTTAACACTAAACTAATGTGAGAACATCGATTCAAAAATCGAACAAAACAGAATAACTTCATGAAAATTTTTGAATAATATGCATAAAGTTTGTCAAACATATATATATATATATATATATATATATATATATATATATATATATATATATATATATATATATATATATATATATATATATATATATATATATATATATATATATATATATATATATATATATATATATATATATATTTGGCAAAGTTATGTTTCGTAAACTTAGCCTATTTCATCCAGAGGTATTTGGTTAATGTATTATGTATTTTACAGCAAATAGCAGTAAGTACAAATTACTGAGAACCATATATATGTAAATTAAGCTTTATGGAAATGCTGACACTTTAGCTTGGGGATACATATTAAATAATTATCACTTTGGACAGACTGTTATCAAAATTATCTCATAAATAATTATCAATTAAAATATTCGAGGGTAGAAGAAGAATCTTGGTTCCATTCCAACTGCCATAATCTTAGACCTGCAGGTAACCATTGGTAAAAGTGAAAACAATTCTTCGGAAATGTATTTCTTCCAGTAAGATATTAAAGCCATTCAAGTTACATATTTCATTAAACGAATACTTGTATTTATAGACGTCTGCAAATTTAACATTGTTTTTGTTTTATAAGACTTGTTGATATAATACAGTTAGTACGATATGTGTAATTTTAACAAAGAACTACAGGGATGTGTAGTATATGTATAAAAAATTGTGCCAAATTTGTGTAAAAAAAAAAATTGGGTTTGTTTTCAGAATCCATTGAGTAATCAGACACCAGGGACTTGAATTCGATAATATCAGGAACTTTTTTTGCAACACAATACTACTGATACGACTTCGAAACTGACAAATTCTTATTATCAAGGCAGTGAGATATACTTTACGTTTCAGCTTTTCGGGATCGATAAGATAAAGTGCCTGTTGAGCACTGGTCTCGATGTAATCGACTAACCTCATGCCCTAAAAGTTCAGACCTTGTGCCTATAGTAGAAAGGATTATTATTATTATTATTATTATTACACAATAACAAAAAGAGCGGATACGATACGTGCGATATATTAGAGATAGACACTATTTATTGAATTTAACGGTGTTTTGGGTTCAAAATGAAAGATGAAAATACTCAGAGATTCACAAATCCGAAATTAGAAATGGAATTTCATGTTTCTTTCTCAACAAAACGTTATAAATTTTCACTTGTTCATTATTGCTAACAAGAAAAAACAAAGAGAAGAAAGAAGAAAAATAGAAAGATATCCTCGTTTCAAATAAATCCTTCATTATCCGAATACTGCGGCCTTTAGACGACGCAAAAAAAGTATATACAAGAAGTATTAATCAGTAACTCTAATCGTAATATGAACCCCATTGGAGTTTCTGAACTCTATACTCCATAGAGACAACTGGAAAAAAGGTAAGCCCTGTTCACTGTGCATCAATATGACTCAACCCCATCAAAGATTATAACAGAGAAGATAATATTAATAAAGAAGGGGTGACCTGTAAGGATTCCCATTTGGTGTGTACAATGGAATGGACTGAGCACAATTAAATCGTTTCACAATAGAAAAATTAGATGTACGGTTCAATGGACACAGGTATGACGTCAGACACAATAACAATATTTCGACGGACCTCACCGAACAATTTACATTAAACCGCTGTAAATTCGAGGGACGCCTGAAAGTAGACATGGACAGAAATTATTCTGACACCACTGCACGTTCAGTCCTTAAAACACAAGAATATATATACTTGTAGTATGAAAATATTTGTGAATTTCTAGCGTCCCGTCCTGCAAGAATAGATAAAATATTAGAAAATTGACATAACATTTACAATAAACCTTTTGACTAGGAGTTATCTTTCCTGCTTTATCTTTTCTTCTACTTTTTACCTTCCTTCTTTGTTGCAACTTATGAACAAGCGAAAATTAATGATGCTTTGTCTGGACACAAACGCAGGATACTGTAGTTCGAATTTCTGTATTTTTCCCATAGTTTTTATTTTTCCTTTTGAAACCAAGGAAGACAGACATACTGTCGATATAGTGTCAAATTCAATAACGAGAGTCAATGCTGTTGACTGTTAGGAGTTACGTGCAGGCGAGCTGGCAGAATAGTTAGCACATCAGGCAACATGCTTTATGGTACTTCGTCCGTCTTTACGTTCTGAGTTCAAATTCCGTCGAGATCAGCTTAGACTTTTTTGTTGGATAAAATAAGTGCCAGTTGAGTAATGGGGTCGATGTAATTGACATATGCCCTCGCCCAAATTGCTGGCCTTGTACCAAAATTTGAAACCATTATCATTACTATTGAGAGAAAAACTGTCAGTATCGTTAGAGCGTCGGACAAAATTCGTAAGAGCCTTTTTTCCGGTTGTATACATATCACATTATTTACGTTCAAATTCCGACGAAGTTAACTCGCCTTTCGTCTTTTTGAGATCGTGAAGATATGTACCGCTGAGGTCGTTGTAATCGACTGTCCAATTCTTCTAAAATTGTTGCCTTGTCTCAAAATTATTATTACTATTACAAAGGTCGTGGATTGACAGAATCGTCAGACTTTCAGAAATCAATGTCTAGTGGTGTTTCTTTCAATTCTTTACTCTGTGAGTTCAAATCCTTGCCACGTCTAGATGATACTAGTCAAATATTGGAGTCGATACTTTTCACTAACCCGCGTCCGTCAAAACTTCTTGGTTGAGTGCCTAAATCAGAAACAATTATAACACACACACACACACACACACACACACACGCACACAGACACACACTTTTCTATGCATATATATGCACATAAATATATACCATACATATATTGTGGTAAATAATTGCACGCACACACACACAAACATGTATATATAATTATCGAAAATAGAGATTATTTTCTCCAAGGCACATATCTTCATTTGTTAAGGGAAATGTTAGATTTTATTGAATTATTGCCAGTTTTTAATTTATTTATTTCTTTATTTTCACTGACTGTGATCTGCAAAGAACAAAAATAGATGCTGTGAAGTATTGAATTTTTGTGCTATACCGTTTGCAATATAACACCAGTCTTACACCGTTATCTTAATTATCTGTTAGTCTTAAGGTTTTAATTCTGGAAACAGTCAAAAAGCGTGTTTCATTGAAACTTTGAATGCAATGCATTCTATACTTGGGTGAGATAATTAGAATTCTCGTCATTAGATATTTACACAGGCTATCGTTATACATCAATAAATAATATTATTTACAACGATATATTTGACTTCCATAGGAAAGTATATACGAATTTTGAAGATGATTTTGTTTCCTAAATCTTCAGACAGCAACAATGTTAAATATGAAATATAACATGGAATATATAATTTATTGCGAGTTATTTGTTTTATAATCAGTTTAACGTCACTTTTAAAATTATAGGCCTTTTAAAATATTCTGAGTAATCTGAAGAAACATTTAAATATATAATGATGCATCTGAAATATTTCATAGATGACCTTGGTTCGCAGTAATAAATTAACGTTTGCTTAGTGCACACATTAATATTCCATTAAAATGAATTGATCATGTCTGCGGGTGTATGTTATAAAGCGGACTGAAAGTTTTAATATTAATACCTTATGATTTAACTAGAACGAGCAGCTATAAAGTACCAGAATAAACGGACAACAGAAGTTTGTTTTCTTTAATATTCAGAATTTAAATCTAGTTAAGCTGCATTAATATCCGTCAAATGTCTGTACAGGAAATATCACTAACAAGCAAAGATCAAATATTCCACTCCTTATTGAGATTAAGCTAGTGTTAACATTTAATGTAGTGATTATTAAGAAATAGATTCTTAGTAGACTTAATTGAATCCATTAAAGATCTCGCAACGAAGAAAGATACACAGTTAGCTCAAAAACGCTAGCATAATTTTATTCATTTCAGCAAATAAAGAAATGAAATTCAGGCATTCTTTTGTTCCAGTAGAATTCCTCAACGAAGCATAATTATCATTCACAATTCTTACAATAATTATGCAGGGTCAAGTACTGAAGATGTCAATAAAATCTTACGCAACTAAGTACGAGTACTAAGTACAAGATCAAGGGAAAATAAATTATAGTTAGCTAACATATTCTTGACAGTGAGCATAATGAGTCTAATTTGAAATAATTATTCGTCAATAGAAATTACAACATTAGCTTAATGAATAAAGTATTGTAATTGAATAAGTACGAGAAAATTCCCGTCGCGTTTCGGTTTTATTAAACTTCTTTAGCAAAACTAGACTCCCCTATAATGTCTACTAAAATTAGCCTTGCGATCGTGTAGACGGACGTCAATGCTTTAAAATATTATTACAAGTGAAGGCTTTAGGGAGCCAGATTAAATGTATTAAACTCCATTTATATATATATATATATATATATATATATATATATATATATATATATTACGAGTTTTAGTCACTAGATTGCAGCCATTCTAGAACGCCTGCTTCAAGTATTTTAGTTGACTATGCTCACTCTAGTATTTAGATTTTTTTCATTCAGAAATGTATCTCATTGCTCTATATTCACTGATTGGTTATATTTCTATGACAGAAACACGAATACAGAATCAAATAGAACGTACGTGTGCATGTACACACACACACACACACACACACACACACACATATATATATATATATCGTTTCAGCACAGTTTCAATATAGCAAATTCTATTCCCCCTATATTGCTGAAATCGAGAAAAGAGCAGAAAGCAGTTATTCAAGGTTTAGTAAAGTTTAAACCGACATGTAACCACGTGATTCAGAAACGCGCTTATTAATCGCACAGCCTTGCATGTGGATAGGTTATCAAGATCTACGTTCTAATATTATATTTATTCTCATTGATTCCTTATGCGGAATATTTCAGCGAAATCAATATATGTGTCAGTAGTATTCAGGCATCGATACAATCGTAAACATTATCCTCCCTGTAGACATAGTCGATCTTGAATCTATCTATCTATCTATCTATCTATCTATCTATCTATCTATCTATCTATCTATCTATATATCTATCTATCTATCTATCTATCTATTCATGTTTCTATCTATCTATCTATCTATCTATCTATCTATCTATCTATCTATCTATCTATCTATCTATCTAACTATCTATCTATCTATCTATCTATCTATCTATCTATCTATCTATCTATCTATCTATCTATCTAAAGATCCAAACAAGGGGGACGTCATAGATAACTTTAGGCCCATCACTCTGCTCAATGCCGACATGAAAATTTTGGCCAAGGTGTTAGCCAAGCGGTTGGCGCTTGTCATCGAGAAACTGATCGGCAAGGCGCAAACGTGCGCCGTGCCGGGCAGGAGCATCGATGACAACCTCCATCTCATGCGCTACATCATAGAGCGGGTAGTTAAGGAACCTGGCATGGGTGGGGCCCTGATCAATTTAGATCAATCGAAAACTTTCGATAGGGTAGACCATCAATACTTGGAGGCTGTCCTCATGGCGGCCAGCTTCGGTCCCATTTTCCGCGGCTGGATGGCTGCCTTGTACAGAGGCATCCGTTCGGTAGTTCGCGTCAATGGACACCTATCAAGACCCTTCGACATTGCACGTTCGGTCCGTCAGGGATGCTCCCTCTCGTCGCTCCTGTACGTATTGACTCTCGAGCCACTACTGCGGAAGCTGGCGACGCTGAGGGGCATCCCGCGAGAGTTGGGATGCGGGACGAGTGTGTGGGCATACGCGGACGACGTCACCGTCATAGTGTCTAGCCAAAAGCACATCGAGCTTGTCGGCGAGACACTGAAAGACTACGAAACGGTAACGGGAGCAAAAATCAACCGGGATAAGTCAGTGGGTTTGCGGCTCGGCACCTAGAGAAGCAAGCCCATGCCGTCAAGCAGCGCCTCCGTCGTGGGACGTTGGACTGACGGTCCGGTTGAGTTGCTCGGGGTCTGGTTTGGTCCGGACCTCCAAACAGAGAAGAACTGGGACGAGATAACGAGAAGGGTGGCCACTCTAGCCCGGCAATGGGCCGAGAGGAAGTTGTCCCTAAAAGGTCGGGCGGAGGTGGCGAACACGTACATCGCGTCCGTCATCTACTACCGCCTAACCGTGGTTCCTTGTCCCGACCCTACCATCACCAAGCTGGAGCGCATCCTTTTCCGCTTCTTGTGGAAAGGAAGCGTTCGGATGGTTAGGAGATCCGTTTGCTGCCAACACCCGTTAAAAGGAGGACTGGGCATGCCGTGGTTGATGATGCGCAGACACGCGCTGAGAATGCGACATCTCTGGCTCTACGTAGACAACGGTGAACAGGTGTGGTCGCCGTTTGTGCGGCGCGCTTTCCCGCAGCTCGTCTCCATGACCGAGCAGCAGTCGTGGATCAAGAAGAGGCCGAGGAAGGGCGAATGGCACCGCGAGTGTCGCGTTGCTCTCCGGCAACGCCAACACCCCGGGTCAACCTTGAGCGACTGCATCACGACTAACGCATTCTGTAGTGGATTAGTGGAGGGAAGGTACGACGACGATCTCGGGGCGAACCTGGGCGTCGACGAGGAATATCTGACCCGCCTGTTTAAGACGTCCTTCGGGCCGGGACCTATGGACAACTTCCAGAGATCCCTGGCCTGGCAGTGCTATCGAGAAGCTCAACCCGTTCGGGATAAGGCTCTACAGGCATGGCCCGAGAAACACGGGGCCGACCTGTCCGAGATGCAGACGGAGCGACGAAACCGTTCTGCACACACTCGTACAGTGTCCCACCATTTCCGAGCTGTGGGCTTACGTCAAACAACTGCTATCGCGTGTGGGACGAGTCGGTCTATCAGCCGAGTCTATCGTGAATATTGTCGCCCCTCCTTCTTTTAAACGGGAAGGAAGAGCTATTTTCATCGTACTTGTGGCTATGGCGAAAGAATGTGTATGGTGGACGCGTCTGAAAGGTCTAGAGACAAAGACTTTCCTCTCTGGGCAATCTCTCATCAACTTCTTCAAGTATCATCTGAAGAGGAAGGTGAGAGTAGAAGGGGAAGTCTTGTCTAGTGAATGCTTCAAAAAAAGATGGGTGAATGTAGCAAGGATGACACGTGTGAATGACGGAGCCACCTTGAGCATAACACTATAAAAGAGTAAAAAAAAATCCAGACAAAAAACAAAAAGGCAAAAGAGAGTCACTTACTGTTATAGTTTCTGTAATGACAATATTGGCCAAGGCTACCGTGGTCTTTTCCGTAGGCTTTTCTTTCCGCGGCTAAACCTAAACTGTCCTCCCCTCTTTTTACACGAGAACATTACTGTGTGATACACGATCCCTATTGATCGCTTTTTTTTTTCTCGATCCCTTTTGATCGAACTCCCCCCTTTTTCCCTTCCTACGATCCCTTTTGATCGACACACCCCTATTGTTTCTTTTCCTTCCCCCTCCCAAAAAGAAAAGCTCTACATTGTATCTGTCCCATCTTTGTTGAGCCCTGTGTGGCTAATAAAAGAAATGTTTCTACCTACGTAGTTTAATATAATCTGCGTAATAATCTGATAATGTGAACTCTAAAGCTCTTCTCTGTGTGTCGGCTATCAAATGTTATACAAATGTTATATATACTTCTTCTCTTACTGGATATACATTTGGAAATTCGTAAATATCTTTGAAGTGGGTAAATATTAAAGCCTATTCTCTTATGAAATACATATCTTTAAGTGTTTTTTTCTATATATTTCCTAAATTTCCAGACACATCTGTAGTGGAAGTTCTTTATTTTCATTTCATCAATTTACTTTTATTTTCGTTCTCATTTGTATCTCATTGTATTCCCTTACTCTCTTTTGTTAGAGGAATACTAAAAATAGTATTTCGGTATGGAATAGCTAGGGAAGATGCAGTATTGTTTTGACTTTGGTCACCAGAAGATGCACATGTATACAGCCATTGTTGAATCATATTTATACAATATTGCATATAACGTATACAACTTTCAGCAATTAAGAGCTGATAATAATGTGCTGAAACAATTGCAGTGATATGTAATAAAGCCTGTTCAATCCATCCCGTGTTAAGTTATTTCTCTATGCTTGTATGTTATGTATAGATATATGTATATGTATATACAAGGTGCGCAAGGTATTTGAGGACGTCCCTTTTTTGGGTCATTGCAAATTTTTGGCTAACTCTGTATAATGCTCTTATTGTGGTTATAAAGG
Source organism: Octopus bimaculoides (assembly GCF_046866305.1). Lineage (NCBI taxonomy): Eukaryota > Metazoa > Mollusca > Cephalopoda > Octopoda > Octopodidae > Octopus > Octopus bimaculoides. The sequence continues at coordinate 79,879,566 of NC_142936.1, read as the reverse complement.
TTGAGCCTAGTGATTTAGAAATATTTCAATTTTTTGAAGTTTCCAGATCTTTCATCTGGTTAAAGCTTATAGTGTTAAAGTCCGAGAGTGAAGATGGGATGTCTTCTATATACACTAACTTCTTAGTGAATTCACTCCTCCCTATGTTGAAACGGCACTGTTGAAAAACTCTGTTTGTTGATAGGTAAGAGTTTTTCCCGAACATGCTTGTGATTATGTTTCTGAGTACGGGCAGATGTCTGACAGTTTTGTATAATACACATTTTCTTGTTGGGTTTCATATAAGTGTAATACATGCTTCTCTTCACGCTTAGGGTTACGTTCAGAGGGACTTGTCCTTTATCAAATTGGTCGTCACTATTATAGATAGAACAAATTCTTTGAAAGTCTTTATTAGATCCTTCATGAACTTGTCCATGAGGTGACAACTCATATAGCTTGAGTTTAACAGATCGCCATCCCTATACACATCCGAGCTATGGAGAGTGTGTGTGTGTGTGTGTGTGTGTGTGTGTGCATGTGTATGTGTGTGTGTGTGTGTGTGTGTGTGTGTGTGTGTGTGTGTGTGTGTGTGTGTGTGTGCTCGTCCTTAGGGTATGAAACAAATAACAAGATGAAACCAGCGATTTCAGCCCTTAGTATGTCCCATAAATACGTCCAACAGTTGGATGTTTTCCTTCTTCGACGAAAGGAATCATTGTGAACCAGGATTGACTTTCTGGCATGCCTGATGATAATTCTGATATCGTGGTCACTGATATAGAAGAACTGCCTACCAAAATCTGAAACCCTCAGGAGGAAGAATTTCGATATCGAACTATCAGGCTGATTTATTCTTCATGCTGCGGAACCAGTTGATTACTACGGTACTGCGGTCCCCACTAGATCGATCCCGCAGCGTTTCTAATATCTGAATGATAGTATCGAGATTACACTTTATTACGATCCGTTATTCGCCCTTAAAGTATATCCTGCCCTTATGGCTAGAAGGATATTAAAGTTTATGCTCCTTAAGCGTGACATAGATAGAAGACCTGGAGAGGCGGCTCACATAATCCTGTATATTTAGATGAGTGGCTAGCTCTTTCGCTTCAGAGTTTAAGTAATTGCATGTAGAAGTGTTGGTTTCCTTGTACGTTTCGCTGACTGTGTTTGTATTTTGAATTTGTGTGCGCGTGAACTGATGAACAGATATTTTGACGAAGAACGCTTTAGAATCTTTTAACCTTACACCAACAAATTTTAATCCAGCACCACTAAAACTGGTTACTTGTATAGAAATCTGCTGCCTCTTGTATGTTAAATCTTCACGGATCGTCCGTGAAGCAATAAACCCAAGAGAGTATATATAACACGTCCTGCCCTGTGTGGCCTCAAATGTAATAACTGATGTCGCTAAATATACTTTAACGCAATTTCCAATCATGTCGGCAACAGCTATCCACCGACATCGTGTACTAACACGTGGGCCGAAGAAGTCATAGAATACCTTATGTCGCTTTCAGACCAGTAATATCACATGACTTGACCAGACATCTTGAAATTTTCTTCTTCCTCTTTATTTTTCTGTTGATGTTTGACGACATAGTTTCGTTCTACTAACCTGAGGAACATTATGTAATATGGAACTGAATCGAGGTCTTCTTAAATAATAAATGTATCTTCTACTAAATTTGCTGAGTGTCACTTTGTTTCATTTGTCCCATTACTTGTATCTAATGATATATATATATATATATATATATATATATATATATATATATATATATATATATATATATATATATATATATATATATATATATATATATATATACAAATAGTAAATGAGTATATGCATATATACGTACAGGTATGTGCATACCGACATCCACCTGTATGTATAGGTGCATATCTGGGTACAGGACATTGCAAACAAACGTAGACGAGAACACACGAGCCACATAGAGAACATTCTCCTTCATCAGCCACCCACGTTTTAACACCGGCGTTTCGACGAGCTTGGGCAGGACGCATCGCTAAAACGGCTCGTCCCATGGATCGCAGATTAAATTTGTATACGCAAATTAAATCTAGCGATGGAGGAATGTAGTGGCGGACAAAAAACAAGACAGGAAAACAAACAGAAAAGGCTTTACGGCCAGACGAGAAAAATTATGTGTGTATGAACGCGATGAGGCACGGACCCGAGAGGGACAAAGTGGTGCGTGCGTTGCTTGGCGAAAGCCAAGGAAGGAAAGGATTATTGACCGGACGCATGTGACCATGCCGGTGTAAAGGGAAAAGAGAGAGTGGTAGAGGGAGAAACAGAGGGAGGAAGTAGAAGAATAGGTGAGCAACGAGAGGAAAAGAGAAAGAGAGGAAATACGAGGGGGAAAAAGAGATACGTAGTAGTAACAGAGGAAGAACGAGAGGGGTAAAGCAAGATACGTAGTAGTACAGTGGAATAACGAGGGGGGGGGGGAGGAAAGAGAAAGAGATAGAGTAGCGTCAGAGGATATGAGTTTACGAAAACTACTTACATTTTGGAAGATGCTGCGTTCAATCATGTAAAAACAAATAGTAAATGAGTATATGCATATATACGTACAGGTATGTGCATACCGACATCCACCTGTATGTATAGGTGCATATCTGGGTACAAGACATTGCAGACAAACGTAGACGAGAACACACGAGCCACATAGAGAACATTCTCCTTCATCATCCACCCACGTTTTAACACCGGCTTTTCGACGAGCTTGGGCAGGACGCATCGCTAAAACGGCTCGTCCCATGGATCGCATATATTCCACTCTTCATCTAACCCCCTCCTCCTGTCTCTCTCCCCCTCCTCCTGTCTCTCTCCCCCTCCTCCTGTCTCTCTCCCCCTCCTCCTGTCTCTCTCCCCCTCCTCCTGTCTCTCTCCCCCTCCTCCTGTCTCTCTCCCCCTCCTCCTGTCTCTCTCCCCCTCCTCCTGTCTCTCTCCCCCACCCTCCCTCCTACCACCCATCTCTCCCCTCCCCCACCTCCTGCTCCGACTCCTACTTCTTTGTACGTCTCTTCACCTCTCTTCATACTTCTCTCCACTCCCACTTCTCTCCACTCCCACTTCTCTTCACCCCTACTCTTTCTCTCCTCTCTCTTACTCTCTCTCACTCTCTTTTCTCGTACTCCCCCTCTCCCACTCTTACTCTCTACACTCTTACTCTCCTACTCTCTACACTCTTACTCTCTTACTCTCTCACCCTTACTCTCTCACTCTCTTCCCCTCTCTCTCACTCTCTTTCTCTTCCTCTCTTTCTCCCCCCATACCCCTCTTCCCTCTCTCTCACTCTCTTTCTCTTCCTCTCTTCCCCCCCCCCATACCTACCTTCCCCTCTTTCTCTCCCCCATACCCACCTTCCCCCTCTCTCAATCCACCTTCCCTCTCTTATACCCACCCTCTCTCCTCTCTTCCTCTCCCCTCCCATACCCATCATCCCCCTCTCTTACATCCACCTTCCCCTTCTCCCTCCTCGTCAACACCCCCTCATAGCTCATCCCACCACACCCCAACACACTCCTACTCTACCTTCCCACATCACCCCATCCAATTCCTTACACCCACCACCCACCCCTACCCACATACCCCACCCTACCCACATACCCATACCTCTACCCCACCCTCAGCCTAACCCACACTCCACCCATGCCTTCCCCACCTCCCAACACCCTCACATCACACCACACCAATACCCTCGCATCACACCACGCACACCACAACAATACCCTCGCATCACACCACGCACACACTACAACTGACCAACTACTTTCTCCCTTTCTCCCTTCCCCATTTTCACACTACATACGTCAAGATCACCAGCATTCTACCTCCCACTACAGCCCCTCGTTCCCGATCACCGTTTGTTATCTCCCCCTTTCTTAGCTCTCCAGAAATAAGAATTTCTAACTTCTGGTCAGCCATTGTTATGATCGGCCATTATTATGATTGACCGTTGACTGAACACTATTCAATTTTTGTTCTCCGTGTTTTTCTCCTTGTCTCCGTATTCTTTCTGTTGAAGAGCGTAGCTCGAAACGTCAAAGACTTTCCGTATTCCCGAGCGTCATACTAATATATACTTTTGTTATTTACACCACCTGTCCTCGTCTGTTGTTATTATTTGTATATTCTCCCATATATATATATATATATATATATATATATATATATATATATATATATATATATATAAATATATACATATAAATATATACATATATATACATACATACATATATATATATACATACATACACGCACACACACACACACACACACACACACACACACACACACACACACACACACACACATATATATATATATATATGTAATGAAAATAAAATAACAAACAAGAGGACGTACACATGGCATGTATTAGTTTGACACTCGGTAAGAAGAGAGAGTTTTTGACGTTTCGAACATAGCTCGTCGTCGGAAAGAAAACGGAGAAGTTCAAAGAAGGGAGAAAATCACAAACAGACATCAAATAGAATAAGGGACCGGTGGGAAAAACAACGAGATACCGATGTAAATGCATTTCGTATTTACTCAAAACGTATTCCATTCTGTTTCCAAATCTCATCCCGTTTGACTTTAGCTTCCACCGCCTTCCAAGTTTGACACAATAGAAACTAGACATATTCTAATGCTGCAGCTACAGACTTATTTCCTGTCTCTACAAATTTATATCTCTATGTCAACTATAAAATCAATATTTTAGAGCCACTCGAAAACTAGTTAAATATGCATTTTGTGCTTTGTATTCATTGCAAATGTTTGTATAATACATTGTGAAATTAACTTTGAATTGCTAAATCATTCTTATTAACGATATCGATGATGTTGATATACGATATACATGATGGTAATTTGATTCAGTAGCCATTATATATAATATATAATTTCGATAATTATATTTAATAAACTCACTTCCAAACATATACTGGCTGTAATCTAATTGAATTCAGTTGGGTCTAAAACAATATATTTTTAATTTATACCTCTCATTATTAAGAATGATTATATGACGCAAATCCATCTTCTATAGATACTGGCAATTTAACCGCACACCATTTATCAAATATTTGTTATTTGACTCTTTCGTAATCAACTATTTTCTTCAACGCAGAAATAAATTTAACGTGAAATTGGCTATTAACATATTTCTGAAAATTTACTCTATTAAGGTACATCGGAGATTCAGAAATAAAAGGAACAACATCAATAAAAGGGCTTTTCGATTGGATTGTGAAATAGTTGGAATATGTATTGTTTCTTACGAAATGAGTTGCCACGTGTTTGGTACCAAGCTGTATCGGCTCCTTTGCCTTTCCCTTGCATAACATGGTGGCGTAGAGAGGGATGGCTGGTATGTATGGGCGACTGCTGGTCTTCCATAAACAACCTTGCTCGGACTTGTGCATCGGAGGGGGAACTTTCTATGTGCAATCCCATGGTCAGTCATGACTGAAGAAGGCGAGGGTCATTTTTCTTCTTACAAAATAATAAAATGTTTGGCTCTTGTTGATGGAAAAGATTTCAGAAAATTAATTAATTCATTGTGTTCAGGTCTATGTGATATGAACTGCTTTTTGAAAATGATGAGGTACCATTTCCAAACATTACGTAGTGATTTTAAAAATATTTTTCTTGTGCCCTAAGACTCACAGGGTCAGTTTCCGGTCCTCATGACGTATAATTGACCATGACGATAATACTGCCGCTGAGAGAGACCCCGAAACTTTGCAAGGTACAAGACCAAAAAAAAAAATGTGAGGAGAGAGGAGATGTTGATAACAATGGCCCACTACTCGAGTAGTATTTCATTATATCGATTTCGAAGGGATGAAAGGGGAAGTTGACCTCGGTGGGTTAAGAATTCAGGGTGTAAAGAGCTAGAAGAAATGCCGCCAAGGAATTTGTCCACCCCTCCACTCCCGTGCTAACGATTCCACCTGCTTAACACCCTACTTAATAATGCTGGAGGTTATAAATTGTTTCTGCTAAATGCACAAACCCTGAAATTTGTGTGTAACGGCTAAGCATTGCATCGAGCCCAATGCTGAACTGGTAGTTATTTTAGCGACTCCGAAAAAATAAAAGACAAAGTCGAACTCGGCGGCATTTGAGCTCAAGACGTAAAGTCGGAAGAAAATTCCGTTAAGCGTTTTGTCTGGTGTGCTAATACTTCTACCGATTCGCCACCTTACATATTAATGCTGGAGGTTAAGAAAGTGTACAGCTCATCGTGAAGATCAATAAGGGAGTAGCTTATTAACGTTGCAGTGTTATGTTTAAGTGGTTCAATGAGTTGTTCAAAAACAGTGGTTGGGCTTTGCTGACGGTTTGCCTACCACCTCCTGATACATTACAAAGAGACCAATCCTCTCGTTGTCATCGTGTAATGATGAGTTATTGTACTTAACCACTTCACTTATGTACACAAACATAACATGCATACAAACGCGTATACATATATGTATATATATATATACTCACTCTCACACAAATACATACATACATACACACACACACACACACACACACACACACACACACACACACACACACACACACACATACATATATATATATATATATATATATATATATATATATATATATATATATACATCCATAAACAGACACATGCATAGTCATATATATGGAGTCGTAAATATTGTAATTTTAGCTAAGAATGTTTTTATGATCAACAAAGCGAAATAATTGAATATATACAATATGACATCAAATTGTACCTTCAAATCAATTTCCGGAATCACATCGTGTTTCTGATTAGGAAGATATTTTCCACATATCTCAATTAACATTGTCATGAAGAATGTTTTGCAGTTTCAGCTTTTCTCGGAACTACCATTCATATGTATCTCTAAACATCATCAGAAAAATCAACTGAATGAAAGTGATTCCATCTTTGAATAGTTGGGTACTCTCTACTGTATTTCTGTCAGTCTTATATCGAATACTTGAAACATGGTATTAAAGTCAAGCATTTATATATCTCTATGTATTAAATATTTTCTTTTTCTTATATGCGCTTATATAAATATCTATGTAGTAGAAAAGATTCGGAATATTAGAACATATGTTCACATTACGTGGTATTCTTGAAGGCGGCGAACTGGAAGAATCGTTACCGCGCCAGGCAAAGTGTTTAGAGGTATTTCGCTTGCTTTTACATTCAGAGTTCAAAAGTCGCCGAGGTCGACTTCGCCTTTCATCCTCATGGGTTATAAAATAAGTACTATTTGAGCACTGAAGTTGATGTAATCGACTTAACCCTCATCAGAAATCGGTGGAAGAATTAATTTCCATGGCCTGGTTTAACATCATAAAATGGCATCATGGGTAAGTTTAGTGGAGTCTAATCTACTGAGCTGCAACTACTCGAACGAGTGCTCTAGCTTGGGGATACCTCACTCACTCACCATTTTTTTTATGTCAGTCGGAACTCAGTACCTTCATAACAGGAAGGTTCAAACGGAGACGAATTGATCTTGAGTGCTGTTAGGGGATATTACAATTGCTATTTGGATACGGAATTAGTTCAATGAATACAGGATATGAAAGAGCCTCTGAATGGTCACTCGAAATTTAAGAAAGAGCCCTCGAGTATATACCAAATTATATATTAGTGGGTTAAAATGACATACCATATTTGGATAACGTAGATAGAATGAATAAACGTCAACAAAACGTAGGATGGCGTCACGTGGAAAAGCTTTGTTCTAGCAAGGCTGAACATCATTTAAGCTGAACCTTGTCGTTTATTGCATTAAATGTGTTTCGTTATATATTCGACCATACTGACAAGCGTACAGAGGCGAATACCTTACTGTTTAAGGCAAAGAATCGGCACTAGAAACAACATTTCGCGACAGCATGTATTTAAGCGCAACATGCATTCCAGAATCATATAGAGTTAATGCAAACTGCACCTGAAAGCTTAAAAAGCCCGAAGTGTTGTTAACATAGCAAACAGGTCGGGCTTGTTAACTTTGTGTTTTTGATTCGCTAAATGCTTCTTACAATATGACACTCATCTTCATACCGCAATAAGAGCTCATCTAGTGCTAAAAACAAAAACCTGTCTCCAATTCTATGATACCCATTTGTTTTAACCCACGTTTTCAAGCCAGAGCTTATGTAATGCAAAATGATGATGGAAAATATTCTTAAGATTATGTTTCCTTACCGTATAAACGTAACGAAAGAAGAGAACGTAATTTTAAAATAATAATAGATTTAAAAGCACAAATGTTTACTGGCCAATCTTCTGCACCTGACAATAGATTTTAAAAGCCAGACATAAGGTTTTAGGAAAGGTCATCAAAGTTCGATAAGATCTATTGCCAAGGAGGCCTTGTTCTTTGTCTGACAGAGAGAAGTGAACTTTTTGCTTAGTCTGTACACAACAAAAGAAAGAAATTGCAATAACAAATTCGTACAATGGGGAAAGAGAGAGAGAGAGAGAGAAAAAAAAGAGAGAGAGAGAGAGAGAGAGAGAGAGGCAGAGAGAGAGAGAGATAGAGAGAATATAGTGGTGTGAAAAATCATCCCATCGATTTATTTGTTGGTACTAAATGTGTTCTTTCTATTTACGACAAAAGGGTAAGTTTTGAGCTAATACGAACACTATTTCTAACATCACAGGCGACCACGCATCGGCATCTCGTTTATTCAGGATAAAAGACAGGATTAGTACAGTGCACAAAGGTCATTTAGTTAAAATTTTCTACATAAATTCACAGATACTTTTGCGTTCAGTCTTCCTTTGTGGCACTTGGAGCAAATATCATATCACCCACCAAGACTCTTTAAATGTGAATAAAATAAAAGAAAAAAAAAGGAAACGAATATTTTTATGTCAACCTTTTCCAAAATAATCTAAATGCGTAAATATTTACAAATCTTTGTGAATAATATTTTTAAACGGAATGATTGCATCTGAAACAATTTGATATATTTATAAACCAGCATATGCAGAAGATAAATGCTTATTTTTTCACATAAAGTGAATAACTCTACGAATTTATTTCCCTTTTCAGTAGGAAACCATAAGCTTCCTTATTTAATTTCCGAAAATGCTGACTATAAACCATGCTTCAGTTCATTTCATTTTAAATAGTTTCAATTCAGTTTCTACAATAAATTAGATTAAGACCGTGATGTTGTTTGTCTTTCTGAATCAGATAATGAAAGAACACAAAATATTCTGAGTGGTATTCGCTTGGCATGGCAAGTGTCTTGATTTAAGGCCGAGTTGTGAAACTGAAGCAATTACAGCCCATAAAAAATTTAATGAAACAAAGTTGCTTGGTATTTATGAACAAACCAGAATTGCTGTATTCACTTTTCGCTTTTATTTCATTACTGTATTTTCACTTAGAAAATTTCAAACAATATTTGTTGCACATCTGCGGCCATGTGTTGACGAAGACTGATTAAACCGATCTCTTTGTATATCACCTTTTGGTTCTGTCAGAGAAAATGTTGACACACAAAAAACTCAGTTTTGCAATGTTGCTGTCAACGAATTATAACTTAATGTTGGTATTGGGTGTAATATAATTTCTACGATAAACGTTAAATATCTGAGCATGGTACAAACAGAAATTTCAGTTTGAGATTTTTTTCTGTTTGTTTTTAGGATGATGAACGGCATCGAGTTAGGATTCTCTATACTATGTGGTATATTTGAATTACATTTTCTTTTATCTCGAATCAATGTGCGATAATAAAGCAATTCAAAAGAAACATACACTTTGAACTTGCTCAGTGTTAAGATCAATATTAGCTGATCAGTTTTACTTTTATTACTTTGGAATATCTAGCGAAACCGAAATCGCTTCAGCATTGATTTTTTTCGGGAATAAACGTGTATTGAAATAGTTTATGGGTCAGCAATTGAAGAACACTTCCTTTTACACCTTATTCTTCTTGGACAATTTCCCGATCGGTACAGGTTTGGAACGTTATAGCAGAAGGTATTATTTTCAATATCCAATTACAACTTTTTCGTCAGTTTCTCTGAACTAATAGTTTCCTACTCCTTTCAGAGTCAATCTAACCGTCTCATATAATTTCATAGCATTTTCCCCCAACAAAAACACTAAGATATATATGTTTAATACGCTTTCTAAAATTAGTTTTTATGGTTAAAATAGACCCCCAACCCCTCTCTCAATACTTTGCACTAATCTTGAGTTCAGCAGGTTTCTTGATTGTAATGAAATAAGCGGATCTGTACTGCCGTACTTTGTAGTGTTAAATCTAACATCGGAGAACACGAAAAGAGGCACTGTTTCTTTATGATAAGGTTATGTATTCGAACTGTGATTTATATCACTATTTATGGAAGAAAAGTAATAGTTTTTTTTTCTTTATATATCATTAACAGTTAAAAATGTTATCTTGTGAATTTAGATTGTGAAGTTCACGCACAACATGCTTGAAAAAAAAAAAAAAAAAAGAAGACCGTTTCAAAATAGAAAAGAGTTTTCAGAAACGAGTTTCTAAAGCGCTCGTAACTGCATCAGTAAATAAAGATTTTAGAATAACGCTTTAGTGGACATTGATATAAATGTATCGTTTGAGCGTATTTAATGAAGGGAACGAGAAAAGTATAATGTTCTGTAACGATTATATGCTATTTCAAAGCTCTGTTAACCCATTTATGTGAGAAATCGGCTTCCGAGTTTCCATGATGCTGTTCCGATACTCGGTTGAAATCATTACATTTACGACTCAAATATCCATAATAAAGATATAAAATTACTTTAATCTCTTACTATCACTTTTAACCCTTGACATCGTACCTAAAATAGAAATCGATACGGAGGAGATCGTTATAAAATCGCATTTTGTGGATCGTGTTTAAATGATTCATATTTATAAGCTATCGCTTTAGAGAGATGGAAAGAAAATATTAAATTCAAATATGAAGGTGCAGAATAGAACTCTTCGTTATTAAAGAGAAACATTAAGAAATATATATGCCCTTTTCTAAAATTTTGATAATGAAAACCGCATTTGAATAGATTAGCTTTCCTATGATTGATATACAATCAAACGAGTTAGAAAATGTAAGAATTGCGCCTTAATATGATTCATCAACAAAAACATGAAAATTAATTGAGGATTATAATTAGATAAATTTGTATAAAAATTCAAAATGCTAGCTTTAATATGCGCAACTGTAACGCTTTCAAGATCCTAATCTAATTTAAATAAGTACATTTGGACAAACATGTTTAATGAATAAAGCAGATAATTAAAAGCAAATAATGCTAAAATTAACAAAGAAGTAAATAAAACTATCCATATTGATTAATAATATAATTGATAAATTAAAACGACTTTATCCTTCGTATTTAATCACTTATTTAAGCAAGGCTATCATACATTCACATTCTTCAACGTAAATTATACATGCAATAATGTTCGTTTTATTTCATTTAGAAAATTTAACCATATTAGTACCCTCCTCCACCTCCACTTCCGTCACACACACACACACAACTCTTAACATGTAAAGATGTTTGAATAATGTGATTCAATGTGCAAATGTCATTTCTTTTAACAATTATAACCAAACGAATACTGAACCTGAAGAATGCTAACCAAACAAAATATGCTGGCTTCTCTCTCTCTCTCCCCCTATCTATCTATCTATCCATCCCTCTCTATTTCTCTCTCTCTCTCACTCCATCCAGATTTGTTCTTCTCTTTCTACACATATTTTACATGTGTATGCATATATGTTTGTACGAAACACTCAAGTAGGTATAATATAATCTATTTCTTTTATATATGTGAGTTGAATATAATCGCCAAATATATCTAATTAAATCACATGCTGTTTACAAACTCTACAATAAATATATTATTTGTACAGTCTTGTCAGATCATTTTCAATTTTGCTAAAAGAGAATTTGTAAACGTCAGCTAAAAGTATACGATGTACATCCATTGTATGAATCCCGAATAAACACTGTCAAGCTTAACTTAAGGTTATGAAAATCGAAATATATTAAAACGAATTTATATAACTATTATTTGTAGATATTTTCAAAATATATTTCATAATATTAAACTTCTCTTGGGATATATTTTATTCGTTTCATATATATATTTTTTATATTATATCATCATATTTTTTTGAATAAAAAGACATAAATGTATATATAAAACGCTCGGTGATTTTGGCTTTTTTCCTTGAATGCTTTTAATGTTTTGGCAACGATTCCAAATATTATACTGAGAATCAACATAAAATGGTTATTTTAGAATTTATTATATCGAAAGGTCGCTGCTTTAGCTGTACACTGTAAATTTAGTTGCTTGTACAAGACATTAATTTTAACTACACTTTAGAAATACATCGAGAATGAGTTCGAACACAAGCTATTTTCTGATTCATTTATTATTTTTTTTTTACTTCTTTAACTTTCAGAGAATTGCATCATAATACCATGCAGTAAAGGTTGGGTTTAAGTTCAAGGCTTTTTTTTTCCCACACTCAACCTTTAGAAAGTAAAATGTCATGCTCTTGTTTTTCTTTATAAAATCAATTAAGTCGTCCGACGCCAATGTTTTAAATCTAGGTCGTTTTTATGTGGCGTATATTCATTTTTTCCAGCAATGTGTTGAAGCGAAATGATTTTCTTTTTGTTTTTTTCACCATTGACTCGACGAACGACATCTGGTTACTTACTTAAAAAGTGGTACATATTTGCCATGAAATTTCGCCGAAGAATACAAAGATAGCTTCATACTGTCTTCCTTAGGGTGTTTAATTTTTTCCTTTAAACCGAAGCGTTATATGAGCCCTGTGCATATGGAAACGGAACCCACATTGCAAGTTATGCCGTCAAACATTCTGACAATTTGCTGTTTTACACATCATTCTCATAGGTGTTTCATTCTCTCCGATAAGTTTCTGACACAGTACCATTTAAAGAATGCTTTAAATTTGAGAAATTTAGTAGAATTAAACGCTATACGTATCAATTTGTGTTCTTTTCCTCCTTCATCGAGCGATGCCATTTTTTAACATGCAATGACGCCGAATCACTTTGGACCTCTAAATATACAAACATACATTTGATGAATTCCCACCCAGTTAGTTTCTAATAAAATAATATCGTTCATACCTCGGATGCAACGAAACGCGCTTGTCCAATACACCGTGCAATATTTACTGATCAGGGAACAGCGTATTTACAAAGCAAACAATCTAATCAAACAGACATGCCGGCGCCTGTAATTAATGTTAAAGAAAATGGAGCATATGTTTAATAGGAGGAAAAACTTGAGGAAGGGGACCGTATAATATATGGAGATATGAGTGAATTTCTTCCCTATTTTTGTTGCATTTATGTGATAATGTTTTGACAGAGCAGTTGCAAGTAGTTGCAAATAGATTTGTCACGTTTGTATATATTTCTTCCTGTTCGTCATGCTTTGCTCTGGTATTTATTTGGTCAGAATAGATCGTCTGATATTTTGTTTTATGTGGAAGCGACGCAACGCAAGGATGATGAGATCCAGCCGCTGTCGACATCCTCTGTACGTAAGCAGACATGCGCCGAAGATGCAGCATCTAAAATGTTCCTAAACTGTGAACAGGCGTAGTCATCTTTGTGAGATATAACTATTCTCAGTCAATTTCCTTGACAGAGCTGCAGTTCTGGGTCAGGCAAAGACCGATACTGGGTACCTGGCATCTTATATATTGCCAGGAACGTAAAACATTCCACCGTGGTTGGTGTAACTTCTAGTTTGGAGTTCTATAGAGGAATACGAATGAAGAAAAGCAATGACATTCTCGAGTAAAAGCTATGTATCAACATGAATCAAATATTTAATCTTTTCGGGAGAGTTTTTAGCTCGAGGACGATGTACAACTTCTAGAAATCTCTGCGCTGGCAGAGCTACTAGGGGGTATTGCCTGCTTGAGACAAAATATACAGGCAAACGGGCCTTTCTGTGATGCACACAAATTCGAACGTTTTTTGCGAGAAATTGTTCACTTCCCGACTATTGAGACTTGTCGAATTATTGTTGTTGCGAATAGGAAGGATTCATCTTTGAGCAAGTCTATCATAAAAATTGCTCCACCGACTTTCTATGTCAAGGAAATAGAGATAGATTTTTCCTCTGTCTAGTAACTCTGTAATAGTAGTTGCAGGAACGGCAACAATATTAGTAGTAGTAGAAATACAGAGGATGTACGGATTCCTTGAAGCATCTACTTCTGCACTACTGCTAAATATAACATAGGTTTATAAAGCTAAGCATATAAAACCATTTGTAGTTATATAGCATCGGGTAATATAAGATCAATTCTTTCTTTGTTAAACATACACATCAAATATTTCAGCGGAAGACAAAATAGTGTATACTGACTTAACTGAAATTTAAATCTATATTAAATTAACATTAGCAATATGACATACTAAATATTTAGTCTATATTTCGACCAAATCTCATCTTTTAGATTAACGTGCGGGAGAACACACACGCACAACCACATACGGGCACGCGTACCCACGCACACACACACATTTTAACGTAACTAGTAGAGGGAAATTGCAGCGTGAACTGGAGTATTTACCTTAATTCTTCTTGGGGCTTAAGATGAAAAGGAGAAAGGAAAAGGGAAAACAACAGAGTTTTCAATTCTTTATGCTTGGGTATTTTGACTGCAACTGATATACAGCACAAAGCAACGTGAGCTTGGGAACGTAGACATGAAGTCGTAGGAGAGAGAAACTACATGACATATGAAGTAGATAAAATAAATGAAAAGAGGAAGAGAGGCATGTGAAGGTGTGATGGTGGTGAGAAACGTAAGTGGAAGTGAGACGAAGGATTATAATCGGATTACTGAAGTAAGAGAATGTTCATTTAACTCCGTCGGCACGACTGTTACGAGTTTCAGCACGACACGTTGCTCATTATATTTCCCTGTGTGTAAAAAGTGCAGAGCTGCTGCACAACGATAAATGTGTAACGGAACGGCTTATTGTGTTGAAGTGAGAGGCGGCGTGTTTGTCTGGCATACGCAGTAAAGTCTTTCGAATGTATTCGAGAAAGTGATTGGCAAAGAGACAGCCTCTTTTTTTCCATGCAACATGCGCCGTAACTTTTATAGATGATGAAATATTTGATGTTGGAAGATGGGAAACTGAAGTTTTGGGTGTTGTGGTATTGTGACTTTGGCCCAGTGGTGGTAACTGGGAAGTTAATGAAGAGGCATGTGTCACATAATCGTTAAGCGCAATTAGAAACCTGGTGGTGTTAGACCAGGTACTGTGAAACATTTAACTGGGAAGGTGCAAAGATTCATGTCTTTCTTCAAGTGAAGAGAAGCAGTGCAAGGAATATCAGAACGGTTGCGGAGACAGAGAATAGGATTTGGAATTCAGGAATGAGTGTGTGTTTCAATGGTAAAACGTTCAGGTGGAAGGTGAGAGTATGTGGAATCCAGTCTGTATGTGTGCGTAGAGAGGATAAGTGAGCAATGGCTCAGTAGCTAGCCTAACAACACTGCAGCGTCATTAATCGATCGAAGAAAACATCGGTTAACGAAGAAATATTTCATTCTCTTACTTCGACATTCGGTATCCGAATCGATTCTGCAGAATCAATGAAGTCAAAAATATTGAAATACCGGTATGGCAGGTTTAGCGTTGTAGGTGTAAGCGGAAAAGATGCAGAGATAGGAGTCAGAACCTGCAGGCTTGGAGTATACGGGCGTGGATATGTAATTATTGTTGATACTGACAGAGATGTCAAGAAAACTAACAGTGGTGTCGAGTACGGAAAAGGTAAATTCCAAGGCTGTGTGAAAAGAGTAAGTAAAATTCATGAATCTATGGAGATGTAATCTGCTGAGGGCGGTATCACCAAAACAGTCGTCAATATAGTGACTGAACACCTGTGAAGTGGGCTTCAGTTACATGTAGATATAAATATGTGTACGGATATGTATCTATATGTGTATTTGGGTGTTTCTGTGTATGTGTTCACATCGCTTGAAAAGGGTATAAATATATTACGTCCCAGTAACTTAAGGATTTGGTAAAAGGACAACAGAAAGAGAAAGTTTAAGAAATAATTTTAGGGTCGCTTTTACAAGAAATTTCAAGAGATGTGGCGTAACTTCTCCAGAATTAAATGATTTCAATCAAGAAGTAAAAATACATATAATGCATAATATAATACAATACAATATAATATAATATAATATAATATAATATGATATATACATATTTATATATATATATATATATATATATATATATATATATATATATATATATATATATATATATACATATGCTCATATATATATGAGCGTATGTATCAGTGTAGGTATATGCAAATGTGTAAACACACGAAGAGGTTTTGATAAATTAGACTACGTTAATATCCAGTGTCTAATCGTTCTCTACAATAATGTATGAGCATCCAAAGAATAATCTTTACGGTAATGTTTTATCATTGTAGTCAAACTAAAGTGTCTTGTTATTAATGTTCGCCATTTGTCAGAATGATGTTTGTAATCTTTTGTTATTCTTTTTCCGAGAGTGTGGAATAATATTAATGATCATCTATGGAATACTATAGGAACTAAAATATAAATAATTTCTCCTGTAATTATGTGATTAATGATCAATTTTTGTTTGACTAGTAGCATAGTAATTTATTTTTTTTAAACTTTTGCTTTCGCAGTGGAATCAATATTGATTTTCTGATTTTATTGCTATCAATGTTTCAAAGCCAGATTTGATTTTTTTTTCCCAAAAAAGAGATTAAGATTGTTAGAGAGAAAGCAAGAGGGCAGTGGCTATGATCTTTGCTGGACCTTCTAGACTCATGCAAATTGATATTAAACTTAAAAACATATAAATATATAATACAATATATATGCATATGTATATATATATATATATATATAAATATAAATATATAAATATATAATACAATATATATGCATATGTATATATATATATATATATATATATATATATATATATATATATATATATATATATATATATATATACATATATATATATATGAAACTGTGGAATTGTGTGTTTGGTACTAAGTTCTCTAAAGTGTATTTCTAGAGAGTAAAAATTGTGAACATTGATTAATCAGGTCATGAAAGGGTAGACACATTGTGGATAACAGGAAGATAGAAAGGTGATTGAGGCGAACGGATTTCTTATTCTGTAAATAGAGTATTAAAACAGCTTAATAAGCATAGCACGTTTTCAAGCACACTGACTAGGAGAGATTGATAAAAATTAATATTCAGTTAGAATGTTTACTTAAGAGCCTCACACAAATAGAAACATGGGCTACGATTGAAATCAGGAGAGAAACAAGTGTGGATATGAAATATTTAGTTAAGTGTCCAGGTTTAGTTGAGTGAGATGAAGTACAGTAAGAGTAGTAAGAGCATGTTAAATGTCTGTGACGAGTTATTCATGGTGGCTGTCGTAGGAAGAGTTGGTTTAGGTGTCCATAAGTCGTTCATGAAGTGAGGAAAATAGGTTTAATGTTCTTAGCGTTCTGTGGGGATGAGGATAGTCAGTTGGTATGACTCTACGCATTTACATCACGATCTAAGAAAATCGAAAAAAAAAAAAACAGGGAAGTCTGTTCTCCACTATGATTTCCATCGTCTCGTACACACTATAAACAAGCTTCAAATGTAATAGGCTCTAAGAAGCATTTTTGGTCAATCGAGCTAAGACCTCTGCATTATTTTGCGAATAGCAATTCATATATTTATAGGCCGCTATTAGATGCTTAATAAGAGTATATACTTCAGGGGCTGCTGTAATTTACACATTTAAAATTGCAGTTCGTCAACACATGAACATTGATGTTTATCCCACAGAAAACTCTGCGCTGTTTTTTTGATTTACTTTCGTTGCGCTGTGAATTTGAGTGGCTTCTTGAAACGGTGTACAATCACTCTGCTTTCTCATTGTTCTCATCCTTTTCTGTTTCTTCATGTCGATCTGTCTTGCCTATTCAGCTTTCTATCTTGTTGCAAGAAATTCTGGCTCAATTTTACGCTTGCGCTCGCCAGTAGTACGTAAGAATGTCAAAACAACTCGGGCTTGAACATCATTGCTAATATCCTCCATTCTAATCCTTGTGATGTTCCTCTACATGAGTTATGGCACGAATTTCTTGTGAAGTGTGTAACACATCACTTCGTTCTGCTTCTGCTTCGGCTGCATTTTCAGTATTACGTGTATGGTTCTTTCATATGTTCCTGGATCAAAGAAAAATATTATTGACGACATCGAATACGTCTGTAAGCAATTAACTCTTTGTGGGGTCAGAAGAAAAACATCTGAGTCACTGAGGTGTGAATGCGCCTTCCTTAGCCACACAGATCTATCAGGGAAGACTTTTCTCCGCCAGAAAATTATCTTGATTCCACTTGTTTCAGGTAGATCAAACAAAAGAAAGAAAACGAGGAACGATTTACCTGCTCCACAATTCGAACTTTTCGTTCACTGATTCAACTGGCAAAACACAAAAATATGTTATTGTCGCCGCTTTTGTTTACTGTTACTCGTATTTGCTTCCTATAAGAAAATCTTTGTCGCTTCTTGTGAAATAAAAGTATTCTGCAAGTGAATTACTTTTCTTTTGTTTTTCAGACTACTGTCTGTAAGACTATGTCTGTTTTTTTTTTCGAAATTTTGAAGGTGCGTTTCTAAATGCTGTGGAAATTTTCTTTGTTTATGAGTGGTGAAAAAGAGAAAAAAAAATTTTGTAAATAAAACATGTTTTTACGCCAAAATTGAAAGACTTAATGCAACTAATTACCTCTGTATTTAGAAATTCTGATTTAATAATGTCTTTGCACGTAGGTCCACCAGTTAATAAACTACGTTATGTGAGATTCAGATTAAAAACACGTCTGACTATTTGAAAACACATTAGCGGTAGTAATAACAACGCATGCATAACAAGAACATTAATAGCAGGAACGGCAGTAACAACAAAAACAACAACAAAAATAATGGTTTCAAATTTTGGAAGAAGGCTAACAATTTTGGGGGTTTAGTACTTAGTCAATTATATCGACATAACTACAAGGGAGTGCTGAAAAGTTCTTGGGTTTTGGTAAAAGAAAATACTGGAAGATCAGTTAATTATTATTTTAATGTTGGCCTTCAACCAGGCCTTTCGCAAGATCCTAAAAACCATGAACCTTTCAACCCTCTACTCCCTCGTACTACACTGACTCTATGCTCTATCAACACCGAATGGTTCATAGGCATATGTGACCTCAACGTAGAACTCAGAACGCACAGAGCCTGAAAAGATACTGTTGTCAAACATGTTAACGATGTTGCCAGTTCGTAGTAGTAGTAGTAGTAGTAGTAGTAGTAGTAGTAGTAGTAGTAGTAGTAGTAGTAGTAGTAACCCTTTCAACGGTAGGTACAATGCCTGAAATTTAGGGGAAGGGATTAAGTCAATTACATCGATCCCAGTGCGTAATTGGTACTTACTTAATCGACATAGCGATTTAATCGACCTCAGCAGAATTTGAACTCAGAACGTTTCAATGGGCGAAATACTGCTAAGCATTTCGTTCAGCAATAATAATAATAATAATAATAATTATAATAATAATAATTATAATAATAATAATAATAATAACAATAATAATAATAATAATAATAATAATAATAATAATAATAATAGTAGTAGTAGTAGTAGTAGTAGTAGTAGTAGTAGTAGTAGTAGTAGTAATCCTTTCTATTATAGGCACAAGGGCTGAAATTTGGGAGAGGGGGATAGTCGACTACATCGACCCCAGTACTCAACTGGTACTTAATTTATCGACCCCGAAACGATGAAAGCAAAGTCGACCTCAGAAAGTAGTGATAGACGAAATATCGCTAACCACTTCGTCTAGTAGTAGTAGTAGTAGTAGTAGTAGTAGTAGTAGTAGTAGTAGTAGTAGTAGTAATAATAATAATTATAATAATAATAATAATAATAATAATAAGATGGCTGTGGATGACTAAAAGTGATTTAAAACTGGAAAGGGAGGCTCTAATCTCAAGAAAACGATGGCCTAGTTATGTGACACGATCCATGTGACACGTACTTTACGATATCCAATATGATAGCCGTCACAAGTAAGCAGATATGACATGTTAGAATATAACGTATTTTCGAAAATTGTTTTAGGTGCGTATGTAGTCGCGAGCAGTCATAGACACCCTCTTGGCTTTCTGCTTGTTTAGCCAGTGGAACGTTGAGATTATGAGACTTGCATAGAGAGAGAACTGCATGAGTAAATGATTTCGACTCATTTTCAGCTAATGAAAGTGAAGCAATGAGAACCCAAAAGCCTTCATGGAAGCACAATGTGTTGCCGAGTCCCGGAATGGAACCTACGACCTTTTGAACGTTAGCCCTACGCCCTAATCACTAAACCAGAAGCCTATAGTATCATCATTGAATAGCTCAGTTCATTTTTTTTGGCACTCCGTCGGTTGCGACGACGAAGGTTCCAGTTGATCCGATCAACGGAACAGCATGCACGTGAAATTAACGTGCAAGTGACTGAGCACTCCACAGACACGTGTACTCTTAACGCAGTTCTCGGGGAGATTCAACGTGACATAGGGTGTAACAAGGCTGGCCCTTTCAAAATACAGGTAGAACAGAAGCAGGAAGAAAGAGTGAGAGAAAGCTGTGGTGAAAGAGTACAGTAGGGTTCGCCACAATCCCCTGCCGGAGTCTCGTGGAACTTCAGGTGTTTTCACTCAATAAACACTCACAACGCCCGGTCTGGGAATCGAAACCGCGATCCTACGACCGCGAGTCTACTGCCCTAAAACCTGGGCCATTTCGCCTCCACAGCTCAGTTCATAGTCTTACCTAGAATACACACACGATATTGTAATACATAACCAAAACCACATATAAATCGCGTTATGCAAAAATTGCTCTCCACAAGCCATTTAATCTTCAAATCACCTGTTCTATATAACCATCCTTTGTCTATCTATCTGTTATATGTGTAGGCGCTGGTATCATTTTTATTAGGAAAGACACTGTAGGGGTTTCTAGCCACCTTCTGTCGGTTTATTTAAAGTTCACTCTTCAAGTATCCTGCTTTCTCGAACTTAGACGTACGAAGCGCAAAGTCTGTTTCACCTTTAAGCAAAAAGACAGGGTCACATGACTTCAGAACTCTTCCGCAAAAGGTGGTAGGGAGCAGCGTATTATATTCAATGAGGTATAAAATATGACCAAAACGAAGAAAATTTTATTCAAGTAAAACTTGAAAGCTGTGCTTCTTTTGAATATGGTAGAGCCTGAATTTCGTGGACATTTGTTCCGTATTTTTGGTTGATGTAGTGGCTAGATAGAGGCTCTTTTGACATTCCTATTCTAGAAATAATACAACCACACCGATATTGTATATTGTTATAAATCCTTACAGAAAGTGTGAAACGAATTTTCTTCTTCCGTCAACGTTTCTGCAAAACTGGAAATTGTTTCGGATACCACAATTCCCCCTTATTTCCTAATAGGAAAAATAATCGACGATGTATATGAGTTAATCTTGCACATTGACAATACATAAAGTTCAGATGCGTCCGCTGCTGCAGCTAATTTTATGAATGGAGGCTATTTGAACTGCTAAGCATTAATTTTATATAACCTCAAGTGACAAGGTTAGAACGCTAGGCACAATGCTTAGCGGTGTCTTTACATTCAGAGTTCAAATTAAACCGAGGCTAACTTTGCTTTTCAGCCTTTCGTGGTAGATAAATAAGATGTGTCAGTCAAATACCGGGGTCACAAGGCTTTCCTCGGTTCGAGGCTAGAGTAGACAACACTTGACCAAGTTTCACGTTGTGGGACTGAAACCCGAGGGCACGTGGTTGCGAAGAGAACTATTTGCAACACAGCCACATCTGCATCTATAAAGAAGTTGTACCATAAACGGATACCTGAGATATCTATTGAAACAAATGTTGGTACAAGAGACAGATTAATCCTATAAATAAAAATAAACTAAAAAGCCTAGATGGATGAAAATGTGCAAAATAGTATAGAAATGAAATAATGTGTTCTTCTTCATATGACATTTATTTTATTTTCAATGAATGTTAGTGATTTCATCAGGAAAATCATAACTATATAAATTGATGTCAACTTTCTAATAGCTTTCGATATGAATAAACATAACGTTATTAGAAATGTAAACACACAATTTTCAGTAATAATACTGTGGAAGCAAATTAACGAAAACATAGACAAGAAAACTGTTTTCTCCAGACGGAAAAAATAATCGACAAAATAAAGTTATTTGTACAGCGACACGCAATCACACACACACACACACACACACACACACACACACACACACACACACACATATATGTAAATGTATATATATATATATAAGAGATAATATATATGTATATATATATATATACACATATATATATGTGTGTGTGTGTGAAAATGTGTGTGTATATACGTGCGTATATATATATATATATATATATATATACATATGTGTGTCTGTGACAATGTGTGTGTATGTACGTGCGTATATTTATATATATATATATATATGTGTATATATATATATATATATATGTATATATATATATATATATATATATATATATATATATATATATATATATATATATATATATATATATATAGTTATATGTGTGTGCATGCGTGTGTGTGTGTATGTGTGTATGAATGTGGATTTGTAATTATATATGCGGATATGTTTTCTGTCTCGGTGCCTTAGTCTACATTTTCTGCTTTTCACCTTTTCTATCTCACTTAATTCTCAAGCACAAACTATACATTTGTCTATCTCTTTCTCTCCCATGCGCCTCTTCTCTCCCCATCTTATCCCATCTCTCTATAGATATATGTATATCTGTGTGTGTCTGTCTGTGTCTGTGTATGTATATAAATGTGCGTATCTATCTATTTATTTATCTAAATATGTATATATATATATATATATATATATATATATATATATATATATATATATATATATATATATATATATATTTATATATATATACATGTGTGTGTGTGTGTGTGGGGGGGGGGTTAGTGTACCTTATTTAGCTATAGAAACAACAGAATTAAATTAAGGGTCTAGAGTTCCGAACGTGGCACTTCTAAAGGTACACACTTTACGTACATCAATGTACATCGCAGAAATCTTATGAGTACAATTGCTCTGGAAATTTGCACGGGAAACCAACTGGCTTGTTACATGATAATGCAATGCTTTCAAACGAATTTAGGACATTTATCCCGTCATGGGCAATAACCTCCCTCCCCCACAAGGACAATTACCCCTGAGGGCAACATATGATGGTTTAAAACTTCTTAATATAATAGAGAGGAGGTAATTAACCAAAAGAGGTAATTGTCCTAGGGGCTAGTTGTCATCGAGGTGTAATTTTCCTCGGGGGGAATTGTCATCGGGGGTAATTTTCCTAGGAGGCAGTTGTCGTCGGGGGGGGGGGGGGTAATTTCTCTAAGGGGGTAACTGTCCTAGGAGGTAATTTTCCTGAAAGCATTGGTTTCTACGGATTTTCGATAAGCGTCTCATAGGTTTTTAATATGTACAGAGAGTATTACAGATCTTATACAATGTTCAGGGGTGTCACATACGAACCTCTTGGCCCTTAAATCACTTACAGTGATTTTATAACAAAATGAAACACATACACACACACACATACACACACATATAAACACACACGCACACACATAAACATACACGCACTAAGACAAGGATATATACATCAAGCTGCAAAGTAATATGCATACGAACATGTATATATGCACACGCACACACATATACACACATATACGTCTCTCTCCCTTTCTCTCTCTCCCTTTCTCTCTCTCCCTTTCTCTCTCTCCCTTTCTCTCTCTCCCTTTCTCTCTCTCCCTTTCTCTCTCTCCCTTTCTCTCTCTCCCTTTCTCTCTCTCCCTTTCTCTCTCTCCCTTTCTCTCTCTCCCTCTCTCTCTCCCTCTCTCTCTCTCCCTCTCACTCTCTCTCACTCTCAATCTCTCTCTCCCTCTCTCTCCTTCTCCCTCTCTCTCTCTCCCTCCCTCCCTCTCTCTCCCCTCCCTCCCTCCCTCTCTCTCCCCTCCCTCCCTCTCTCCCCTCCCTCCCTCTCTCTCCCCTCCCTCCCTCTTCCTCTCTCCCTCTCTCTCTCTCCCTCTCCCCCCTCTCTCTATATATTTATTTATGCTTTGTGCATTGAATTTTATTTCTTTTCTTCTTTCCCTAAACCTATTCCATACTGTCTAATTGAAATGCACTGGTGCACTGTTTACAAGCTAGAAGTCTGTAACCCGGCTCGGAACAATATCCGTTCCTATATTCGACGATTAATATACCGATTCCCCGAGGAAATTTTATACGTAAAAAGTTAACTCAGAAAACAAATTCTTATTAAACGCCTGAGCTGGAAGGCACAGTCTTTTGAGGAAGGATTGCAAGAAGAATTTGTAGATAAGAAATTTTGGTTGAAACCAAGATGAATACATATCTTAGATTAAAGCAGGAGAAAACTTATTTTCATTCGGTCTGCTGAATATAACTAGAAATGTAAAGTAGAACTGTGTTCCAGTATTTTGAAAAAAAACCTTACTCAATTACTTAGAGTATTTTCGTAATTCACGAAAATTGATCTTAGGAGATGTAAAGTTTTATCTTGTGTAGTATGGCACCAGATTAGAATACGAAATTATAGGAAACTATGAACAAACTAGTAATTCCTTGGCTAATCTTCATAGTAGACTCAGCTAAGTTGTAAATATGCAAGTGGGAGTTAGAAAATACATTATCAATTGAAATTTGAAAGAAAAGAGAGCAGAAAGGAAAAGAAAGTAAAGGGAAACAATTACAGGGGCTGGGGAGTGGTACCAGTAAAGCAGTGGGGGTGGAGTGGGAGAGTGCAATGAGCCACGTAACCGAGAACGAATGGAGTGCTCAGCCGCATCCCCATGGCCTTCGCCGCGGCGAATGTTCAACGATTTTCGCTGCAGATGCTACTCTCCTCGCGAGTTACCGTTTTCCCTATTTTGTGGAGAAAATAGGTAGTACTAGGAGCTAGAACACCTAACGTCTCAATGGGGAGCGGCACAAACCTATCGCCGCCGGTCAGACCTCTGTATTTATTTATTGTTCTACCCTCTACTGCATCACGGGCGGCGACACCAATGTTTACAGCAAGTGCTACAATGTTCGAGCCGAAAAACGTGTCACTGCACGTCGTGTCCGAGACAAGGGATCTGCCTCTCCTGAATAAGAATAGAGTTATTCCGTCGGAGTGATTACCGTTCCCACGGTGGAGACCTGCTGGCACAAGATCAAACGGGAAGCGAACCGTATCGTCTCTTTTCCCAAAACCTATAGCATTTATGAGGCTGAGACCTTCTGCACAGAAATGTTTCCTAGTCCCTTTACGAAAATCTTTATTCGTAAACAAATTAGTACATACAATCTTACAACTATGACAACCATATTTTGTTTCAGTATTTCTTATAAAAAACAGAATTGAGTGTTTATCTGTTCGACTTCTCCAAATTAGTTCAAAACATCGGAAATCTATTTTTTTCCGTCCTGACCGTAAATACAGTCTTATTAATGTTTAGACTAAACCAATACTAGTTAACATGAATGTATTTCCTTCTCTTATCGAACATATGCGAACAGTTAATTTTACTCTCTGGAAAAATAGTCCTACACTAAGAGAATGGATTATGGTATAGATCATTTGAGTAATATCTACTGGATGTGAAAACGGACGCTTACCTTCAATTCAGCGGGATTTTATTGTGTCCATAATGTCGTCCGTACCAGAAAATTTCCTGCTTAGTGTTTTGTGTTTTGTGCAGGCGTCGAACCAGCAGAAACGTTAGAAGGTCCGAGAAAATGCTTAGTGGCATTTCGTCCGTCTTTACGTTATGAGATCAAATTGCGCCTAGGTCGACTTTGCATTACATCCTTTTGAAGTCGATTATATCGACTATCTCTATTCCCGCAAATTCCAGATCTTGTGCCTATAGTAGAAAGGAATATTCTATTATTTTTGTAATGCTACTACTTTGTTACGCTCGAAACAACGGTTCGAGATCGCAAGTGTGTCGGTTCCTTCTCGGCAGTTGTTTGTACACTTGAACAAGACACTTTATGTTACGTTGCTTCAGTACATTAAGTTGGCAAAAATTAATTGTACCTGTAATTCAAAGAGCCAGGTCTGTCACATTCTGTGTCATGCTGAATCTCCCTACTGTGAATCCAAACTGATGGGATCGTTTGTTCAACCACATCGAATGCTAATCAATATCGGTGGTGTGGAGAGGGGAGGCTGGTATGCATGGGTGACATCTGGCCTTCTACAAACAACCTTGCCCGGACTTTTGCCAGGAGGGTAACTTTTTAGGTGCAATCCCGTAGTCATTCATGACTGAAGCGTGTCCCCGCATATCTGTGTGTGCGCGTGTGTGTATACGTATGCAGATGCGTATAAATACATTTAAGCACATACATATATAATACAGTTCTATATTTAAGAAATGAGGAAGAATTTGTTTTACACGTCTCAGAGAAAGTGAAGGATCTGTGCAGTAAGTGTGAATCTGTGAGGTGGGACTACGTTGCATAAAATCATAATTAACCGATGCTCCTGCATTTTGTTTGACGCAAAGCCAGGAACTTTGCAGCAACCCTTCATATATGCATGTGCATACATATGCACATTTGTATGTGCATACATATGTAACTCATATCTATCTATAATGCATATATGTCTGCCTGTCTGTCTGTCTGCCTATCTATCTATCTATCTATCTATCTATCTATCTATCTATCTATCTATCTACTCTCTCTCTGTCTCTCTCTCTATATATGTACTCTTTTACTCTTTTACTTGTTTCAGTCATTTTACTGCGGCCATGCTGGAACACCGCCTTGAGTCGATCAAATCGACTCCAGGACTTATTCTTTGCAAGCCTAGTACTTATTCTATCGATCCATTTTGCCGAACCGCTAAGTTACGGGGACGTAAACACACCAGCATCGGTTGTCAAGCGATGTTGGGGGCACAAACACAGACACACAAACATATACACAAGGCTTTGGTCGGCCCGAGGCTATAGTAGAAGACACTTGCCCAAGTTGTCACGCAGTGGGACTGAACCCGGAACCATGTGGTTGGTAAGCGAGCTACTTACCACACAGCCACTCCTGCAGCTATATATATATATATATATATATATATATATATATATATATATATATATATATATATATATATATATATATATATATATATATATATATATATATATATCTATATATATATATATATATATATATATATATATATATATATATATATATATATATATATATATATATATATATATATATATATATATATATATATCTATATATATATATATATAATATATATATATATATATATATATATATATATATATATATATATATATATATATATATATATATGTATGTATGTATACATGTCTCTTAAAGGATAGAGCTCAAATTCAATGCATTGAAGATACTTTATTGCAGCTACAATTATAATAACAGAAACAACCACAATAAGCCAAACCTATGCACATTTCAATAGGGTATCCCGGAAAAATAAGATGTCTCGTAAAATATTGTAACAAATTACAACATATTACGAATTTCTCGATACTCCATCTCATCAGGGTCGCATTATTGCCATCACCAATACTATTATTAGCAAAACACACACATCATCCAAGAGGGTGAAAGAATAATCGACGGCACGCAACCTACGATCGTTATTTTCTTGGATGATGTGTGTGTTTTGCTAATAATAGTATTGGTGATGGCAATAATGCGACCCTGATGAGATGGAGTATCCAGAAATTTGTAATATGTTGTAATTTGTTACAATATTTTACGAGACATCTTATGATGTGGTTTATTTTTCCAGGATACCCTATTGAAATGTGCATAGGTTTGGCTTATTGTGGTTGTTTCTGTTATTATAATTGTTGCTGCAATAAAGTATCTTCAATGCATTGAATTTGAGCTCTATCCTTTAAGAGACATGTATACATACATATATATATATATATATATATATATATATATATATATATATATATATATATATAATGTATAACGAAGAGACACGTGTTAAGAGTGTCTTAATAATATGTTAGTGTTATGGCGCGGTCACTGAAGAGGATTTCGTCTAGCAAATTATTTTAGTTGCTAAAAAAAATCCTGAGACCTGACGCTTGACGGTAAAAAGATTTTATCTTTCATTTCTTTTGAAGATTGCTCTTAAATGTGATTTTGGTGGTTTCGGCTACTTCCTTCAGCGTGCAAAAACTGCTTGTTGAAGGTAGTTTTCTCTTGCGTTTAAATGTTTAAATGTACACTATTTGATATATATATATATATATATATATATATGTAAATACCATTATGCTTATACATGTGTGTATATACGCATGCATATCTCATCTTTTCTGTATATATACAATTATATTCTGAAACTTTAAAAAAACACTGATCAAAATTTATAAAACAGTGAAATCGGAAAAGAAAACCAAGACACTGGAAAAAACTTTCTTTAAACATCAAACTCTTCTTAGAAATATCGAAATAAAGAAATAGCAAAATGACGTTTAAGCTTTTATGCGGTAGATCGGAAGTTGTATAACTGTGAAGTGTGAAGGAACTTTGATTTGTTTTGTTTCCTATACGCAAATAATATTTCCTTGATATCTTTAAGATTATAATTGCCATAACAATATAGTCGTGTCGACGGAAGTGTCAGTCGTGAGTTACAGTTTACAGAAAGAGATAGAAATTAGCGAAGGATATGGCCGCATTGAATATTATCTGTAAATAGCGATTTTTTAGTTTTGAGAAAGAATGTCACTAAAATCTCGATAAAAAACATTTTCATTATAACATAAGGAAAATAAAAACGAAAACAGGCATAAGCGTAGCGGTGTCATAAGAAGCTTGCGTCCCAACCACATCGTTCCGGGTTCGGTCCCACTGCATGTCAGCTTGGGCAAGTGTCTTCTATTATAGCTTCGGCCCGATCAAAGCCTTGCGAGTGGATTTGGTAGACGGATTCAGAAAGAAGGCTGTCGTATATATATATATATATATATATATATATATATATATATATATATATATATATATATATATATAATATATATGCGTGTGTGTATGTGTGTCTTAATGTCTCTATTTGACCTTCGCCACCGATTGACAACCGGCATTGGTATGTTTACATCCCCTTAATATAGCGGTTCGGCAAGAGGAGACCGATAAAGTAAGTACCAGCCTTTTAAAGGATTACTCCTGAGCTCGATTTCTTCGACTAAATCCCTTCAAGGCGGTGCGCCAGTATGGCCTCAGTCAAATGACTGAAACAAGTAAAACATGAAACAAGAAAATTTCAAGAAAATAAAAGTTCTAAAGATCTTCATGTCGATTTGGAATGATAAAAAATGTTGATTAGAGACTTGGTTACATATATTGATATACTTACATTATGATCGTTACATAAAGGCTTCGTAAGTATATACATATTTTCCTATATATCTGTAAAAATAAATAGATACTTGTTAGGTTTAGTAAATGTATTTAACTACTAAAACATTTATAAATACCTCATACGATGAATCACTGAAGACTCTTCAAATAATAAAGAAAAAAATATATTCAATTGAAAACTAATAGAATTACAAAAAGAGCGATCTCTATTTATATCGGTTATGTGAACAATAGTCTATTTTTATCCTAATATGTTATACAGACAAATTGAATAACATAATCGAATCAAATTATAATCAATATAACACTAAGGAATACGAATTAGTTTCTGAATCACTACAGATAATCGATAGGTTATTTCAAGTTAAACTAACTTGACAGTTGCAACTTGTGGTTTAATATACTATTTTCCTCTTTCACTGGATTCAGTCAGTGATCTGTAGCAATGATGGAACCCCGTCGTCAAGAGTTTTGTCGATTATATCGATTAGAGTAGTGGAGTCTTTCTCTTACATTTAATACTTAATATATCGATCCTCGTTCATCGAACCGCTACTTTACATGACACAAAGTGACACAAGATAATCACAACAGTAGTTTTAGTCGGTGTAGCCATATACCCCGATCAGGACACACACGCATGTACATGTTTTGTCATATATATATATATATATATATATATATATATAATTTAATAATTTAATAATTTAATATTATCGTTATGTATGTGTTTTTTCGTGTTTTGTTCCGATGGTAGCCATTCCTGAAGAAGTGCTAAATGTCGAAATCCAATGGACCAGTCACTGGATAAGTTTGGGCACAGAAATGTTGACATAGAGTGGTAAATAAATCGATCTTGGATACATCGAGTTTGAAGTTTCTATCTCTTTTAAATATACAAATTTAAAAGTTAAAAACCTTGAAATATATATATATATATATATATATACACAGACACGCGTACACACAAACTTATATTCTTTTATTCTTGTCTTTGCTTCAGTCATTTGACTGCGGCCATGCTGGAGTACTGCCTATTTTAGTTGAAGAAATCAACCTCAGGACTTATTCCTTGTAAGCCTGGTACTTATGGTATCGGAGTCTTTTGCCGCGCCACTAAATTGCAGGGATATAAGTACACCAACATCGTGCATATACATACGCTCATACATGTATATATAACTATATATATATATATATATATGCGCGTGCATGTGTATGTATATGCAACTGGGGGAATATTTAATTAAATCATCCATCTATGTATCATACTTCATGCATACACACTGACAACAAGACAGTTACTTTAGTATTTCTCTTATAGACTTGCTGTGTTAAAATACAATAAATATTAGGGGAAGACGAAAGTTCGTCGCTGTAGCGATCAACGTGTGAACCAGATAAATTCCGGCCCTTCTAGATCTTATCAGATGTGCGTACTCACAGCCAACCACTTGCTCTGATGAGAATTCGTTGTCTTCTGTATCAAATAAAGCCGCCGCTGTGACGATGTTTTTTTTCTTTCGCTCTGATATGTACTGTGTTTTTAACACAGAAAATCGCCAAGAGATGTTATCTCAAGACCTGTGGTTGAGGGGAGGAGAAGAACATTGTCTTGTAATTGCAAACATTCACCACGGTGGCTAGAGATATTAGTTGCTTCTTTTCTAAATTACGGCTATAGAAACAAGCGGTAGAACGTCGCGTGATTAAGCACTTCTTTTCAGGGATAGCATTGCTCCTTTGTTTAATAGGAAGGACCTACTAAAATGATGTAGACAAAGCCTACGGAATACTGGAACTGACCAGCGCCTCTTTGACTGAGAGGTTACTCTCTCTTTGCAGGCTCCTGTGTAGCCATCGAAGAAATATACAATTTTCCAAGAAATAAACGTAGACGAACTGACTTGTCGTTTTTGCTAATATATTTGCAAGCTGATCTAATCATTATCTCAAACGTAGCATATTTAACAATATTTGATTTCGTGCTATATGATTTATCTAATAATCCTTTTCTTTCAGAGTGTGTTTCTAGTATTATGTAATTTCTATATTATCTTCGTATATTAACTCGAGCAGAATCACAACAAAAGTAATGTTTACTACTAACACTGTTGCTAATTATACTTTGATGTTTTTTAATTATATTGGTTATAATTATACTACTGAATTAGGTATAACTAAATTACAGATGTTTATACGGCATATATTTAGGCCATAGGCGCAGGCATAGCTATGTGGTAAGAAACTTGGTTCACGATTCAGTGTCTTACTACGGGACACCATGGGCAAGTGTGTTCTACTAAAGCCTCGATCCGACCAAAGCCTTGTGAGTGGATTTGGAAAACGGAATCTGAAAGAAGTCCTTAGTATATATTCATATACGTTTATAAGTGTGTGTGTCATTAACTCTGTGTTTGTCCCACCACCATTGCTTGACGACTTCTGCTGGTGAGTGTATGTCCCAGTAGAATAGCGATTCTGCAAAAGGGACCGATACAATATGAACCAGACTTTAAAAAATGTAGTGAGGTCGATACATTCAGCTAGAAATTTTTCAAGGTGGTGCCCCACCATGGCTGCAGTGTGGGGACGGAAACAAGTAAAAGATAAAAGATACTTTCAATGATTCGTTTTCCTCACTTACAAGATGTATGGACAGTAAGACACATGACCAGGCTAATCTCGATTCAAAATCCTGTATTCATGCCGCTCCGAGCAGCGACGTTTCTGATCAAATATTCTAATATTCTCAGGGATTTATATGAAGATAAGGATAAAGGGAAATTACTTTCAGCCTGTAAGTCAAATTATGCAGACTTTTCCTTCATGGGAACTCTAAGAGGAAATCCTCCCAATGCTACTTCTCTAGAGTGGATATGGTCTTAAATTAATCTCTGTATTATACAAGTGTTTAAATCCTAAATCTTCGGTAAGATGAAAGAGTTACTCGATTATAAAAAAGCTTGACATCTGCATGTACAGAACATTGCGTGAATACATTAACTAGATGCTCTTCTACTGCTGCCATATTAACCACGATGCTCTAAATATTACGATGCAATTCATATTTATAAATATTACTCAGATTGACTCGAAGAAAACTTTACAGATCTCCATTTCAGAATATTCACGCTTGCGGATCTTATATATATATATATATATATATATATATATATATATATATATATATATATATATATATATATATATATATATATATATATGTATATATATATATATATATATATATATATATATATTTATAAATATAATTAAGGGATCAGCAAATATTTGCTTCACCATATACCGAAGTTCAGAAATAGCAGCTAAAAAAGCTGAGAATCCCACAGATAGCATCACTTGTAACTCACAAAGGCAAAAACAAGAAGAAAAAACAATGAAAACTAACCAATTCCGATGTTTAACAGTAGACGCGTTCCTGGATCATGATTGATAATAATCAATTTCCTTCATCAATACTGTATTCCAGTAGTAAATTTGACTATGCTAGCAAACTGTGCAAGCTTGGTAAAAATTGCTAATTGTTAATTGATTTATTAATTAATAAATTGATAATCCATTACCCTTTTAATTTGTAATATATATATATATATATATATATATATATATATATATATATATATATATATATACATATATATATATATATATATATATATATATATATATATATATATATATATATATATATATATATGTACCTGTGATAGTTCGTGGCAGCACCTCTTTCTCGTTTCAGTTATTATAAAACAAGAATTTGCTTCGGCAAAAACTGATCACTATCCTTCATCACTGACTCTAAGCAGGATAAAACTGTTATTTTGCATAAAGATATTTTGTTTTTAAAAAATGCAATTATGAATTCATTATGGTGTTATATTTCCCTAGTGTTACATGTACATGAAAAATGGGGAATAACTTCTACATTAAAACTGTGTTGTCAGAACAAAGGCATCGCTCATGATTTTTTTTCAAGGTTTCCATGACAGATCGGAGAGCTATTTTACGGCCCTCCTGTATTTCATAATTTAGCTTTGAACACAGGTGGCTTGAAGGACAGGATCGAATACACCCCTCTACATAGATAATCTAATGAAGAAAATATCCAGAAAAGGCAAGTTATACACCATAACATCTCTGTCAGTTTGAATGTGACATAACGTCCAACATGCATTCAATATGGTAAATGCATTCAGGAAAGTGTTGATTACTGCACCATGTTCTAATGTTAACAATGATGAGAGAAAGTGTGCTATAGGCTTTACCACACACTCATTAAATTCCAGACAAATTCAACGTATGCAGAAGCTTAGTTGTTGAAATAAAGGAATAACAATAACACTTTCCAAACACTGCTGGTGTTTAAAAGATGAAAGCATCTTAAAGTACAAAATTAAATACTGTATTATGGAATCGACCGTTGCATACATCAACGGCCACTAATACGCCCACTGATTATTCTAATGATTTATCAGCATTACGTAACCCATAAATTCTAGACTAATGTTAATTTCTTTGATGTCCCTATATACTTATGCAAGCTATCCACTAGATGATGCAGCACGTGCTTGTAGCTAATGCTAAATCATATAATATCATATAATACCTGATTTCTTTCCTATTGTTCTATTTATATTCGTCTCTTTCTCTAGAATTCTCTACTGGCATATGGCGTAGTGGTTAAGATCGCGGCCTACTAACCCCAAGATGCCGAGTTCGATTCCAGGCAGTGACCTGAATAATAATAATAATAATAACATCGAAAACATACCTTAGGAATGAGGACCCAGGTTCGAAATTTCTCAAAGGCACCTGATGAAGGCTGGAGGGTATATCAGCCGAAACGTTATGTTAACAACAAACAAGATGAGGACAAATATTGAGTTTTTACCTGTAATTTCGGATTTTATCCCTAATATTATATATATATATATATATATATACATACATACATACATATATATGTGTGTGCTTGTATGTGTGTGTTTAAATATATGCATATCTCTGTGCGTAT
Organism: Octopus bimaculoides; assembly: GCF_046866305.1. NCBI lineage: Eukaryota > Metazoa > Mollusca > Cephalopoda > Octopoda > Octopodidae > Octopus > Octopus bimaculoides. Next base: position 79,844,814 of record NC_142936.1, on the reverse strand, counting down.
GTCTGTGCATGTATGTCTAAGTATTTATGTATGCAGTTCTATATTTAAGAGAAGAGGAATTATGTACATTATTTACATTATTTACAATTGACAGATATTTCTCCTCATCTTGTTTGATGTTAACACAACGTTTCGGCTGATATAACCTCCAGCTTTCATCAGGTGTCTTGGGGAAATTTAGAACCTGGGTCCTCATTCCTAAGGTATTTTTCGATGTTGTTGTTGTTATTATTATTATTATTATTATTATTATTATTATTATTATTATTATTCAATTCACTGCCTGGAATCGAACTCGGAATTTTGGGTTAAGAAGAAGGGAGAAAAAGCGAGGGAGTGTGTGTGTATGTGTGAGAGAGAGAGAGAGAGAGAGAGAGAGAGAGAGAGAGAGAGAGAGAGAGAGAGACGTTACAAAACAATATATATGTATACACATATTCTCGAACTCAAATATTTTCTCACACCGTCTCTGATGAAGGGACATCCATGATATCCCAGAAACAGCTTGTTAGGTTATTTCATTATAAATGTCCTGAAAACTGCTTACAGCCTTGGATTTGTTGTCTCGTTCGGTCTAATATCTATCTATTTATATACATGTATTCATGTTGTTCGATGCGCTTGAATACCTTACTCTGTGCGCCAGCGTAAACCTACTTTAAAATGTATAGGTATTCACAGTTGTGTGAATACACCTCATAAAAGCTTATATCATGTTTTACCTCTACTTTTTACAATTCTTCTATACGTTTTTCTGGCTTTTTAATTTTAGATTTGTGTATATATATTAGTCTTGTGTTGTATTTGCTTCTGTGTGTTGGAATGTGTGCTTTGCATTCATACATATGTGAATATGTGAATATGTGCGCTACACATGTCAACTCAGTCGTACCGATGTTACTCATTACGTCTGTCTTGCTTGTGTGAGAGAGAAGAAGAAAATATTGAGAACGTGTATGTGAGAGAGATGTAGGCAGATAAAAGAGCCATAAATATATATATGCATATATATATATATATATATATATATATATATATATATATATATATATATATATATATATATATATATATATATATATTTATATATATATATATATACTAGCTAGAGCCGTGAAAAATTCATAGAAGATATAAATAATGTAAGTATGTGCAAATAGTGCGCTGGTGCCAAGAGAAATGTTTCTATATTGTGACAGTTACAGAATATAGAAAGAAGTGTAAAACCGATAACTATATAATCCAAACTAAATACCTCAGTTAAGCAAACATAAACAGATTTGCTATTTAACCTTAAAATACATCGTACATATTCAGGGAACCTTCTTGGTTTAGTATTACTTCTTTTGTTCATTTACTTGTTTCAGTCCTTTGGCGGTGGCCATGCTAGAGCACCGCCGTTTAGTCGAAGAAACCCACTCCTGGATTTATTCCTGTAAATCTGGAGCTTACTAGTCTCTTCTGCCGTAGAGCTACGTTACGGGGACGCAAACACTCCAGCATTGGTTGTCAAGTAATGTTGGTAGGGAGACACACATGCACCCCCCCCCCCACACACATACATGTGATGGGTTCCTTCATTCTCCGTCTACAACATTCACTCACGAGGATTTGGTCGGCCCGAGGCTATTGTAGAAGACGCTCTTTAAAGTATAGAGTTGTATTTCGTGTAGCCACCTATTGACGACTTCTCTCCCCACCCATTTTGTAGGGGTATTACCCATTTTTCTGGGCTCTTTTCACAGCTATATCCCGTTCGAAATTTGCATTAGTTTTTGTAGGGAAAGAAGGAAGGGAGCGGCGCTTGTTTGTCGTTTCTAAAGAAAACGTTAAACGTGCCTGAAAAAAAAAAACATGGTCTCTCCCCACAACTAAAAGACATAAAAGAACTATGAAAGAAGAGGGGTGGGGGAAAGATGAGAGAACTAACAAGTAAAAGTGTTTAAGAGTAATAATGACTGCGGCCGGTTTTGATCAGTTATAATTCTGAAATTATATCGGATCCTAAGATGAAGGTTGAATTAAGCAACTGAATTTGAAAAGAATGACTGGAAAATATTGTAAAGACATGAGGTTTTCTAAACGTCTAAAGCTCCACTGATGCATTATAAATTACTGAAATAATGTAATGCAACAATCTTGAACTTTTAAAATCTCTCAAATTCTGAAATAGCTCATGTCCTGAGTGAATATCAGGACATGAATGCCTAAAAAGAATAAAAAGGAATGGCCGAAACAATAAAATTGAGGAAAGATTACAATTGTAATGCTTGCAAGAAATATGTTTGTAATTTCACACATGTTTTTTAAGGTGAACGTTAAATCGAAGTCTAAAAATAACAACAGAATATATTTTGTATGAAATTGCAATTCTTAAATCATGCACGGAAAATTGTGGGTGACATGTAACTGTTATGTTTTCTTCATACATATTTAGTATGTAAAGTGCGAAAGTTATGTTGATTGAAATTACGCTAATGCATGTAGTATCATCAATAGCCATTTCGTCAACACACTTCAGCAGGGATTTTTGGCAGATAGCCTGTTGGGTACAATATATAGTGTAAAAACGAAGATACATCGAAAATAGGAAAATATTTTCCAAGACACCAGTCAAATACTGGATGTCCACGTAATTGACTACCAAATTGTGCCAAAATTTGAAATTGTTATTATTGTTAGTATTTAAATTATCCATAGGAAATGAGGTGATAAAGTTCAGTTTAAGATGTTTTCATAAATATATACAATGATAAGAAACTGTCAATGACGGATAAAGATGCAACGTTCGTTACGTTGATGCTGCATTAACGAATAACAAAACTACACTTATTCGAAGAAAAGTAACATTCTTTAAACGCCCTGTGTATTTGTTCCCCATATGTTAAGATTATTTTAAATATGTTTAAAGCTCAAATATAATAGGGGCGTAATGGAGAACGGTACATTATAACGTAATATATCCTTAAATCCCTGATATACGGAAAAATGGTGTAAAATAATATAATTTTCGATAGGAATGATTACCATCTTAATTCCCTTTGAATTTAGTAAATATATACTTAAAGGTTTCACCATCTTTTTATTTATTCACTCTTCCACCGCTAGATCGCTCCCTGGCTGTCTCTTATTTCCTTTACTTGGGGATTTAGGAAAACAAAAAGCAATTTTCCGATATTCTAATGTAAACTGATTTTGTACCTCATCAAAATAAATCAGGACTACAAAATGAAATAGAAGACTGAATTGAATATTGCTAAACGCTCTTTACATGAGGTAAAATTTCTTATGATTAAAATAAAGCAAAAAATAAAAGAAAAGGAAAAATGTTCGAACTAAAATCAATCCCAACAATTCTAAAGTGAATTTTAGTGATAAATTTTTTTAAATAAACGTATAGATACGAACATTTTTCTGTAGAGAAAAAATCGATTTCTAAAGGAAATGTTCACTAATGTTGCCCATTGACAGATATCAATTGAGCTTCTCAACATAATAAAAGGCATATATTTCAGCTACTGAAATTGGCAACTAAAACAGCAAAATATGCAACGTTAACTATATGCTGCAGAGTACTATGTTTCTATAAATATATCGAATTACACACTAGCATTCTTTCGGAAAATCGACAAGTGAGATTTTAATGAGATGAGTGCCTGTATGTCTGCAAGGTAGTGAGAGAAACAAGGATTTACCCCCCACCCCTCACCCCCACACACATGACTAGCTCAAATAATCGTCTGCAAAACGTTAGTTCTGCTCGTACTGATATATCACTGGAGCGTAGCTATGATTTGCATAATAATTCGTTTCCCTCTTTAGATTATAGGTAGATAAAAATGTAACAGGTTAAAATTATATTTGGAAAGATAAAGATAAATACACTAGAATGGGGAGAGAGAAAGAAAGCAAGTGATTGGCGAAGTGAAGAGTATATATCGCTTTTAGTTCAATGAGTATTAGTTATATTAATTATATTAATCGATAAAAAAAGTAATTAATAAGTAAGAAGACAAAAATATGTGTGTAATACTAATTATTGCATGATGAGTACTTCGTAATAAATCTTAGATATTGAGATAATATAAAAAATTATTACTTTGTTTCGTATATTTTCTATATATAATGTTATATGGTACAAAAATAATCTTTTACTCAAAGATTATTGTCTGGATTTATCCCTAATAAACTGGATTATAGCAAATCGTTTCATTTTGTTTAAAGTAGGCAATAAAAGTATTTCCTTCCTTCATACAAATCTGAACCTAGAACTGGCATTTTGCAAAGTCTGTTTACTTTATGCAGTTATATCGCTTCCTGGTTCTGAAAAAGCATTAAATTCAAAAGGATAGAAACGAAGTATGCTTCACGGCACGTAATCTTTCATATTACTCTGTCAGGAAAATTGACTCGTAACTGCTAAATACAATTTCTGAATCGGAAAGCGATACATTTAAAAGGTTTTTTTTTTCTTTTTTTTTTTTCGTTAGACATAACTGACGAAACATTTCAGTAAAAACGTGCTTTTGAATAATATATTGAGAAATGCGTATTAATAAATCTAATAGTTTTCTCCGAAAGTCGAGCAAAGGAACACTGCATCATAAAGAATAAGGTCATTTCTCAACTATATAATGTAGTTAATAGGCTGAAGTAAGCTTTTGGCAAACTGATTGCACAATCAAATATGGATACGCTGCACTAGTAAATTTATGTCACTCTCAAGATTTATAGCATACAAAAATGCATGGATCTCGTAACGTCAAATTTCTTTCTTAGTTTCAGCCACGTAAGAATATAAGAATGATATTTTTTTTAATTATGGTAATGTTTATTTTAAAATAAAATATTAAATGCCATGCTTTCATTTGGATGAAGACCTATTTCCCTGGTTGGGAATTAAGAAGCATCTTTGAATGATATAAAAGAGCTCTGTAGTAGTGTTTCAATATAAATGGCCCTGTAGTAGTGTTTCAATTTCAGTGAATTTGTTGAAAGGCGCAACACCTCAACACCAACATGTATGAAACTTATATTAAATATTAAATTTACTTTATAAACCATTTGAAAACCATTTCCAATCTCATATTTTACCTATAAGCAAAATAATTTGGAAAGTTTTCCATAGAACACATTTAAATTTTGTATTTATATATTCAAACATTGACTGGATAAAAAAATAAATATTTCGTATATGAGCAAATTATCTCAGATTTTGTATTCAACAAAGCAAATTATCATGTAAGTAGACATTTGAGTGAATATATAAACTGAATACATTACTTATGAAAAGTAGCATGCATTATCGATTTTTGTAAATATGAGATAAGTTTTGTCATCAACAAGCAGCAACGGATATTGTTTTGAAAATGAATTTTGTAAAGAATAACACTCATTGTAGGATTTAGATTTCATTATCATGGCTTTTGCATGTAATTCAAGCAGACAAAATTAGAACAAAGGAGCATATCATATGATTGACATTATGATTGACATTAAATAGTTTGAGTTAAACGTAGATGCAGCAAATTACAAGGATAACATATAAAACAGAAATTCGATATAATTTATCTGCGTTTAATATGTATTAGGCAATACATTGGTTCAAGGAAGAGACATTTATGGCAACCTATTGTTTATAGATACGATAATTAATATTCTTCCGATTTAACTATAGAAAGTAATTTTCAAAAGATCGATAAAGAATCTATGTCGCTGGTGAACTAGTAGTATCCAATAATATAACATTATTTAGAGGACGTTAATAATGAAATCGATTGGATCTCAGTCGATCAGGATTGAGTTCGTATTGTTACATGTATGTACAGTGGAAGACAGGCAGTGTTTTTGTATGCAATTCTCTACTATTAACGCTTTCGATATTACTCATTAGAGAAGTGTAAACATTGTTGTTATTGTCAGATCCCAAGGACCCGGAGAAGAAACCACAAGGCATCGTGTGCCAAACTCAAACAGTTTCACCAGTTCTCCAGCTTATATTGTTCTTATTCACTAACCTCTGATGAGGTGAACGACAAATTGACTTCGACAAGATTTGAACTCACAACTCAGATATGTGTAAAGAATATTACTTCTTGAGGGTGGATATGTTCTCCACAAATGGATGTGAAGTAAATGTGTAACATCTTTAGTTTTGTTTTGTTAGATTTGACAAGATTATTATAATCTATTAGACTGTAGTATTATACTCTTGTATCTTCAGCACAACACTGTATTGTTGATAATGTCTCTCCATTAGTTATATTAATGAAGTATTGGAGAGCAGAGATTTCGATCTATAAAGAAAGATGAAAATGTAGATGCTTAACATTAGACCATTAGCGCATGTCAAAACTTCCGTGAAAGAGACAGAAAATATTGAATAGTAATTTTTCACAAATGGGTTGCATTGCTTAGATGTGTGGCAACACAAGTGGGTCGCGATGACGTTTATGTGTTTAGTGAAATCAACTATGAAGATCTGAGGGCAAGACAACTGGAATAAGAACGCCATTAAACTTCTATGCCATAGGCTTTATTAGAAAATTTAAATTACAGTTTGAATTAAATTTGTGCTTAAACATTGGCTTTTAGAGTTATTTAGACGACATTAGGCCAGAGTCAATGTAATATAATATTCCAGGCATGCCACAAGCTGAATCACAGACGATACATAAAATTCTTAGAGTTAAATATTCAAAGAATTGTTCTCATAATTACTTCAAGTCCAATAGATGGTAGCATCAGACCCGGTTGATTAACTTGAAGTATTATAAATATGAAGAGAATTTGATATACAATTTATATGATGCTGCATTTGAATATATGTTGCAGTTATCGGGATCACATCCGAATATATTTATGTATCACTTCAGGGCATGATTAATCTCCATATGTTTGGACGTTATTTAAAACAATATAAATGTATGTAGGTTAAGATACGCCGAGAGGAAGAGAAATTTTTTAAGGTAGAGTTAGGCTTACGGTAAATAGATATTTACGTTCAATGAAACTTTGGAAGAGTGACTGTAAAAGAACACAGTTCAGAATGCTGCATTTTTTCGGCCTTCCTAAATATAGTTGGGTGTCAGCCCGTTTCAATGTTTATTAGTATGTATCTAGAGAGAAGGAATTTGAAGTTTAAAAGACACGAAAAATCCCGCACATAATGGTGAAGGGACAAAATATTCACTCTAGTTATGTTGGAAGCAGATTTGAAATAATTTGGCTGTCTAACTGTCTAAGAAACTAATAACCTGGTTGCCAGGTTGCAAAGACTTTAAAGTGTGATTATATATTTGTCATTCAGTGTTAAATACAACTTGTCTGGCATATCTCCTGGTTTCAGTACCCGCTTCATTGATATACATTATATGATGTCATACTTCTTTATTCCACACTAGAAAAAGGCGTGGCCTAAATTGCAGCTGGTGATTTATTCATAGGTTCTGAGCTATATGAAAGCATTTTAACTACATTATATCACTCGCTGCAGTGATTCAGTGTTCTCGGAAATGCACATGCAGAACGGCATTGAAGAATAGATAAGATTACCATTACCTCTTATTGTTATTAGGTATTTCTATATTCATCGATTTTCTGCGCTTAAGCTCCTTAATATCGTGTTTCTCTGTCATTATCATTATATTAGTAGTATCAATATTTCTTGTGTCTTTAAGTTCCCAATATTATATATTTTAATATCAATGAAAGAGTGAGTGACGATGCAACACGTCTAAAATATCGAGCTGGAAATATTAGGGGCTTAACAACAGAAAAAGAGACGAAGAAATAAGTATGTGGCGATCAATATAAAGGGCTTGTGCAAATCCGCAAATTGAACAAAATTTTACATTAGCAATATCCTATTTCGTCCAGGAAAATCCATTAACATTTTACAAGAAAATAAGCATAGCATAGAAAGCAGAAGCAGACGGGCTATTTCTTGATTAATAATCTCTTGATTTAAATATTAGACGATACAGTTATTTTAAGGAAGTCAATCTCTTATTAAGACATATGTTATTGAATACTTAGTCTACTTTTATGGAATAAATTTCCAATTTGAATCTGACAGACATTCGTTACACTGATCCGTTAATATATGTGATAGTTTCTATGATAAACTTCATTTTGCTTTAGAAGACCTTCTTGGTTCGTATTAGCCAATAAAATATTCGCTAGCAAATAGTTCTTATACCAGCTTAATTAATGTTGTCATGTAGATTTCTGACTAACGTCTCCTTTATTGAGTTCTTACAGCAAGCATTAATTCCAGACCAGGGGAATTTGCTGTAAATAAATAAGAATAAAATAATGTACACTATCCTCTCAACAAAAGAGTGTCAAATGCAATGCAGATGAATAATAAATTATGAAACCAACTTAGACATTCATGCATATATAATCACCACCCAAACATTAACCTAATATATATATATATATATGCTTGTGTGTGTTTTATGTGTGGTAGCCGGATATTATTAAGTGTTCCTATAGTGAATTAACTCGCTGGAAATACTTTGTCTATATAGAGATTAGCCTTTTTTTAAAAAAATATAATGGTTTTTCTTGGAAAATCAATACTGTTTTCTTTGTAACAACTTTGAAAATCTTAAAACCGTTGTTATTCACTAAAACACTTTTGACAGAATAATAAATCACACAAAGCAACAGGAAATATCTATTGAATACCAAACTTGTTAATTTTGTGAAACTCTTAAATACCCGATTATTTGAATATTTTAGGTTTGGTGTTAAAAGACAAAACAGAAGAAAACAAAATCAGAAAATAAGAAACTATTGCTGTACAATTATCCACGTACATAACACTCTTATTTAAAATATTCTTTTTTATTGAAGTTGTCTAACCTATGTTTTTTTCTTTATGGAATATTTTGCAGAAATTACACGTTACTTGCAAGACATACCAGACGCCTTTCTTCCCAGGTACTACGCTTGGACGACTTCATCGTCGACTCTGTCCTGCATTTCTAAAACGAAAGGTTACTTTTTCAAGTAGCTTTCGGCGTTATTTAAGCTAATCATGTGATCAGCTTCCTGGTGTGATCAAGGTGTCAATGTCTTCTTTGACTCATCATTGTCTTAAAGTGCAATCGCGATAATGAACACCAAACTTTAATCCTCTGCTTCTCATTTCACCTCCATCTTCACACTTTTGGACACACACACACACACACACACACACACACACACACACACACACACACACACACACACATATATATATATATATATATATATATATATATATATATATATACATACGTTTCTTGACGTCCTGTGCCCACATATGCATACATATATGCGTAGATGTAAGTATGTACATATACGTATGTATATATGCATAAATATGTATATTATATATGTGTATATATATATATATATATATATATATATATATATATATATATATATATATATATATATATGTATATATGTATATATATATATATATATATATATATATATATATATATATATATATATATATATATATATATATATATATGTATGTATGTATGTATATGAAACATATACACACACACATATGTAGTCAAACCTAAAATTAAAAATAACGAAGCAACGAAAGTCAAAATGACTTACTCGTGGGATGTATTATATAAGAAATTAAATACATGAAAAGGGAATAAGCAGGGGTTTTTGCTTAAGATGCAATGCACTCATAGTTGAGAGCTTGTGTATCAACCTGGATACTTCAAATATGAAGTGCAATTTTGGAAGAAGTTATAGAATTTATGCATATGCATATATGAGCCGCTTAGCTTAGTGTCTGGTGATATTCGGTTCATGATCGCAAGGTTCTGAGTTCGATTCTCGGTCGAGAGTTGTATCGTTGAACAAGACACTTTACTGTTCATCACTCAAGTCTACTCACCTAGCAGAAATTAGTTGTACCTGTAATTCAAAAGAGCCAAAGCGTTTCATACTCTGCCTCACACTGAACTCCCTGAGAACGACGTTGAGGATATGCGTGTCTGTGGATTGTTCACCTAGTTGCACTTTAACTTCACAAGCAGACGGTTTGGTTTATCGTATCAATTGGAGTCGTAACGGAAGGAGTACCAGGCCACAGGAAAAAGTGCGAACATACATACATACATACATACATACATACATACATACGAGTTTGCATACGTGAAGCTGATGAAATCATAAGACTTGGAAGGAAGCTTCTTAAGCAACATTGCTTGTCTGATAACCTATATATATATATATATATATATATATATATATATATATATATATATATATATATGCCCAAAGAAATCGAGCGACTCTGCTGCAACGTATCATCAGATGAAAGTATGAGCCTACGTGAGCAGAAGCCCATGCATGGATATGTTAGCAGAAAGCTCCGAGATGATAGTAACATTGATCATCAAAGCAGTCAATCGTGGACGAATAACCGGATAGCTACCTCCCACTTTGAGAAGATGTTATGTACTTATTTGTACAACAAGAAATATGAACCAAATAACTGATGCACAACTGCAGTGAAGTTTGACAACCGCTGGCTTTGTTGAGTTAACACCGAAGATATCATCCACGTCATAAACAGTCATCACGGTATTATCTACCGATGAGACATGATGTTATAGCTAAGACACTCTATAATGAAATCCGTCGGAAGGATAACCCCGAGGACAAAGAAATAAGAACCCACACATTGGTAGAAGCCATAGCCACTCATATTAAAAAGGAGTACTGGAGGAATGTCCCAGTGATGACCTCGATAAAATGTAAGCACAACAGATGTGATGTAATGATTTGGGATAGATGAGAGAAGCTGTGCTGAGTTGTGGAAATTAGCTGCCCTGAAGATCAGTAAGGAAAAGAATACCTACGCTGAACTATTGAGAATTCAGCAAGTACTCTAAGCAGAAAACAAGTCCTGGTTTATAGCTGTAATAAATGGGACCCTGAGATATGTAACATACTGCCTAAATACTAATCTTGAGAAATTAAGCTTCTGAGAACAAGGAGAAAGCAAATTCGAAGACTACAGATCAAATCTATCACTGGAACTGACAAAATCTGTAAAACTTTCCAGAAGTTTATCATTTCTCTCTCTCTCTCTCTCTCTCTCTCTCTCTCTCTCTCTCTCTCTCTCTCTCTCTCTCTCTCTCTATATATATATATATAATATATATATATATATATTTGTATGTATGTATGTATATGAGTTGCGCAACTTTAAGATATACATGAGAATATAAAACAAAACACAAAACTACTCATATACACAGATGCATACATACAAACAAAAATACATTGTTGTTGATGTTGAAATTTTCAATGAAGGAGCCTTGGATCTCGGTTAGAAACCGGCTCTTTCTGTATTGGCAGGAAATCTTGAAATAAAGCAGAACAATGGCATACATGTATACGTACATACATACATACATATATACATACATACGTACGTACGTTTGTATGTATATAAGTATGTTTGTATGAATACCATAAGTTACCTTTCGTTAGGTGAATTACATCATTTTTTCTTCAGTTGTAACTTATCTGATGACAGTTTTTACCCAGAAGTAAATCTCAGATTAACAACAGACTGAATTTACCAACATTTAAATATAATATACATACATATATTTGTGGGTATGTGTGTGTTTGTGTGTGTGCGCGTGTGTATTTGTGCACGCGTGTGTGTATATAATTCAGAGTACAAGGTCAGCGAATCTTCGTTCTTTGACTACTTTCAACTTCTTTAGAGAACACAAAAGTTTCTCTTCTTAAGAAGGACGAAAACTGCGACATTGATGTTACTAGCAGATGTTGCATTTCAACAATTCTTCACGAAGAATATCGTTGTTATATGGTTATATTAACGGATAATATTTGTTTCTTTGTCAATAAATGTATATTTTTATCTTAGTTATATTTCTTTCGTTGATGAAATAGTGTTGAGTCTGAAAAGGTATTGATTTATTGCTAAAGACATCGGTGCTTAATCTCGAATTGTGTATATATCATTGTGTGGTATGCAAACAGTGTGGCAGCATTTTATGTATATATAAGAAATTTGGAAAGCCATCAAGTCAACTTACTGTTTGCTCTTTCGATGAATTCTGCCTGCCTCCTTTTCTCTACATATACATATGTACATAAGCATATATACGTATCAACATATACGTATATGTGTGTGTATGTATGTATTTATGAATGTATATATTGGAATTGTAATGTCCACATCAATTGTGTTGAATATTATGATACTTATGCAGCGCCAGAGACTAATCTTTTACGAAACAGTAGATGAACACAGACGTAGTCTGTTTTCCTAAACCATTCAGGGTAAATATAATCTTGTATTTTCATTTCGTTAACACATGATTCAAGATGCTATGTACTTATTTGTACAGCAAATAATTTTTTAAAAATTTTGTTCATATTGATGCATTGTGCATTGTATTATTTATTTTACACCTTGCAGAAATATATATATATGCACTAAACATATATATCTAAAGTTATATAAACATATACATATGCATATATATGAATATGTACATGCATGCATCACTGCATTATATTAGTTTAGATATATTTTATATAGTATATAAATATATATCTCTCCCCTTTAAAAAAAACAATACTAGTATAGTGGGTTGTTTTCTATCAGACATGCATATAAAAAAATATCTATCAATATATCTATCTATCTGTCTGTCTCTCTCTTATATATATGTGTGTGTGTGTGAGTGAGTGAGTGAGTGAATATACAGATATACATGTATACATATGTATATATATATATATATATATATATATATATACATATGTGTGTGTGTGTGTTTGTGTGTGTGTGTGTGTGTGTGCGTGTGTGTGAGTATAGAAATATACATACATACATATACATACATATGTATATATATATATACATGTGTGTGTGTGTGTGTGTGTGTGTGAGTGTGTGTGTGTACGAGGGACTCTCCTGTCGTTAGACGAATTATGAGGGTTTGACAATCTCTTACCGAACAACCACACAGATGACTTATTTATAGTGACCAAATATTTGTGTAGACATAAACTCACTCCCCCGATCATATTGGCATTACATGTACAGGTGCAACGGTTGCCACATACCGCTGATTTCGAAGTATTTTTATATTTGCATGTATAGAATAAAATCACTTGGGAATTGGTCCCAAATCTAAGCATAATAGCTGCTTACATTTCATACAATCACTTCGAAGTGTCACCGTTTTATAAATGGCAGTGCTCCTGCAAAGCCACGCCCATTGGCTTTTGCACATGATGGATAAAGAGAATATACTCTGAATGTAGTTTTGTATAAATGTTCATTTTGTTTTTACACATAAAAGACGTCAGTACGATGTCAATTTTTTGCTTAGAAGGTACGCAACGCATATAACCTATGTAGTTTATTGTTTATCATACACATATTAGATTTGTGTAAGGTAGGAAAGAAAAGCATTGAATATGGTTAATGGTAAATAAAATGGACACTGAAAAAAGTCAACATTTCATTTCTAAAGCACAAGTAATGATACAAGTCGTGCGAGATTCATCCATGGAAGTGAAATTCAAATCTCACGTGAAAATAACTTTTTTGAGTTCATTCCTTTCCTTTCATTCTTTTATTTCTTCCACTCATTTGACAGAGGTCATGATGCAGTACCGCCTTGAATGATCTTAGTTGAATAAATCGACACCAGGAATAATTTTAGAGACTAGTACTTATTTGATCATTGTCTCTTGCTGAACCGTTAGCTTACGAGCTCCTAAACAGGCCAATACCAGTTTTCAGGCGGTAATAGGAGGACAAATATAGTGACACAGATAGATATATACACAGAAACACACACACATACACACATACACACATTTGTGTAGGGTAAGATATCCTCGCATGGACTATATATATATTATATATAGGAATTATTATATCTGAAATTTCACTGGTTTAATCAACGACACCGTTGAGGAATATCTGTTCGATATATACATGCGATTATTATAAGTATAAATATGATTAAAGTAGAAGAATGGTGAGTTGCTAGGGATATAAAATTAATCAAAATACTGCCAAATAAAGACTACGTACGTTTCAATTCAGTCCAATATACAATAGCAAATGCAAAGATTGGAATGAATCTAAAGAATAGAATAAAATAGCATTTTGAATAATATTCGGTAGAATCTCATCAGGGCCAGAGTATAATAGAAAGAGTTACATATTGATGGATTGGATTTTATGAATATACAAAGAAAATTAAGAAATATATATTTATTGTGCGTATGTGTACGCTAATAATTTTTTAAAAATATATTTAAAAAAAGATATAGTATAAGGGTAAAAAAAATACAGAAAATGATAAATATATAATATAAATGGAAATAAAAGTAAAACTGTTATCTATGTAAATTTATAGTGGTTTACAAATTCAATGTATATTACTGCCTATATATCTATTATTATAAAGTCTTATCTAAACAGATTGATTTGTGTATGTATGCGTGTATGTAGTTTAATTTGAAGAGGATAGCCGTTAAGAATATGTATTAATTATATATCTGTATATATAGTCCTATTAACGCGTAGCGTATGTGTATGTGTTCGTTTATATATATATATATATATATATATATATATATATATATATATATGTGTGTGTGTGTGTGTGTGTGTGTGTGTGTGTGTGTGTGTGTGTGTGTGTGTGTGTGTGTTATACGTATGTATGTATGCGAATGAGTTAGAAAAATATTTTTATATTAAACAAAAATAATAATAAATTATATTAATTAATTTTGATATCTTTATAATATTAATTAATGTTAATCAAGATTATTGAAAATAAGAGTTATGTTATTGTTAATAAATTCATGATGCAGAGAAGGAAAACTTACGTGTTACGTGGCAGTATAGACATTGTGTATTACGTCATCAGATTGTGTCTTATTGAAATAACAAGTTTAAACTTAACGAATAACATACTTAACGAATATTTTTCATTTATGAAAAGACACTTAGAAAAGTGTACACAAGATGAAACATTTCATTTCTAGAAATAAGTAGTTGATGTCTGGAAGATAATATTTGGTAAATTTCTTCTACACAAAGTTCACATCACATGTCATTGATACTGTATAGTTTAACGTTACTCCTAATTTTCTATCTAACTCTTACTGCTCTCCGTTATTTTCCGAATGAAACTTACTAACACTTGTATTGTTAATTTCTAGACGGTTCCTAAAACTGCTTTCGTGGTTAGCTATTCCTTTCTTTATAAGGCATTCAGTTGCTCCAATATAAAGATAATTATTACGTCCTTCAGATTCAATAATAGCCTGATATACCACGTTGTTGCGTCTACAGAAATTTACAGTTGGGCTTATCCTTACAATTACAAAATAGTGTGAGTTTTACCGGATTTCAAATTATTATACTGATCAATAACATTATGATTATGTTATTTTTTGTTTCAATCATTATACTTAATAATAATTATTATTACTAAGTTGATGTATGTTAATTTTATGGATTGAGTTATCTGTGTTTATTTATATCATATTTAATATTAGCTACATCATTTATAATTTTAATTCTAATTTTAATCCCTTTATTGCACTTAGTGCTATTACTACATGTTCTATCATATAAATTATTACATGTATTAATTATACTAAGTCCATTATAATTAATTTTATGTTTATACCCTGCCTTAGCACGTGCATTATTATAGTAATACATAATTTTGTTTAAAATTCCCTCATTAGACGAGGGGTAATTGACTCTTCTTTTCAATATTTGAAGTTAAACAATTAGTTATTGACTTAGGATGATTACTTTTAAAATCAATATAACTTCATTGAGAATTAGGTTTATGGTAGGCCTCGTGTTTTAAGATTAAAATTTACATCTAAAATGTTAATAGAGTTATTCTCTTTTTCTATCGAAATAGATGGTCCAAACCTTTTGAAAATTGTTAGAATTTTTTCGTTTATGCTTCTTAGTTTCCTATTAGCTGGGTTTTTGATGACCTTTATATTATATTTTTTTCTGTGTATAGACATACACAGAATAAATATATATTTCTTAATTTTCTTAGTATGTGATAAAGTCCAATCCATAAATATGTAACTCTTTCTATTGTACTCTAGCCCTAATGAGATTCTACCAATTATTTAAAATACTGTTTTAGTCTAATCTTTGAATTTGGAATTATATATTGGACTGATTTGAAACGTACGTAATCTTTATGTGGGTGTATGTTAACACATTACTTATCCTTACCAATTATCCATTCTTTATATATATATATATATATATATATATATATATAGATATATATATATATATATATATATATATATATATATATATATATATATATATATATATATATATACATATATAAATGTTAAACAGGACAGTAAATATTAAGACAAAGCAAACATCTCAAGTCGTATATAGTATTATAGAAAGACATTCCAATTGTTACAACCGTATCTGAGATATCCCGTGTATGGGATATCCGAGACGGTTATCCCAGAAAAAGCTTTAAGATTTTGAATTTCTTCTCATAATAATATTGTATAAGGCTTAAGATGCTTGCCTTGCCT